>NC_040890.2:14596764-14821764 GCF_900634795.4 Betta splendens | reverse complement strand
GGCCGTCCAAATGAGAGAAGGAGGTTATCTGAGCGCAGGCTAAACTCCCTCCACGCAGCGTCCATCCTCTCTGGCTGCCGTTTCCTCTGTCTGTCACACACGCCGAGCACAAAAACAGCTGCGCCCACTTTTACTTAAGACAAAAGGCCTCAGCGAAACGACCAGGAAGGTTATAGCATCACTCTAACCGACGTTGACTTCCTGCTGATGAAAAATTAGGTTTTGTTTAGAAAATGACATTTCCATTTACACTGACCATGACGGTGTCAGCGAAGCCCCCAGCAGGTTAAACACAGCCGGCGCCGCGGGCACCCATATGTAGTCTGCGTGATAGATGCGAACGCATGAGGGGGTGTCATGTTTATTGCCTTTCATAATGTGCCACCAGTGCCTTCACGGTAACGAGGACTTTGCCCTACGATCGTGCCACTTTAAATGTTACACTTCATCACCTCGACACTGGGCCCCAGCAACGTTTGATGGCACCGGCTCAGTAGGGCTGATCACAAATTAGTGGGTCCCGTTATTTCAACATTAGCTTGTCAACACCTCATCGGGATTCCGCGACCGAACCGCATAAACGCAGTCCTTGAACGTATTGCCTGTGTCGATGAAAGACGGGAGGTGAGAGCGCGTGGGTGTGAGCACACGGTGCACGAGTGTCTACGGATGTGTGTGTGTGTCTGTGTGTGTGTGTGTGTGTGTGTGTGTGTGTGTGTGTGTGTGTGTGTGTGTGTGTGTGTGTGTGTGTCAGCATGTGTCAAAAGGCATTCTCCTCTTCAGAGAGATGTGAATTCAAAATAACATTCACAGAGATAGAAATAGAGGGAGAGAGATTGCGAGTGTGAGCGAGCGAGCGAGCGGGAGAAAGCGAGAGAGAGAGAGAGAGAGAGAGAAATAATCTCATGCTATGTTATCCCTGCAAAACCTGACAAACCACCCCCGAGACTGATCTGGCTTAGCATTCAGTGTGGTTGGGGGCTTGTTTGTGCTCCCATGATTGGAGCAGGCTGGCTAAGTTGGCCTCATAACAGTCCAGTCACAGTGGAGCCCCAGTGGAGTCACACTGCCTGGGGATGGCAGGCCTGTCTCAATCTGGCCACAGATATCAATAAAGGCAGCAGTGCAGTCGTCTGAGAGGCAGGACAGTCCAAATTTCCTCCCCTGAAGGAGGCTTATTAATTGTCCCGATGTTGCATGTGGTCTGCTCGCAAAACATAGGTTTTTGCGCCGTGCATTCTGAATTCCAGGCATGTATCCCAGAATGCAATTAGTCTTCCGCCATTATATCAAGCGACACATGTCTTCTCACCTCACGCCTGGTCTGGAATGACGGAGAGGGAGAAAAGAAAGAAATTAGTATGGAAATTAGCTGTCTTCAAAGCCTTTGGCGTAAAAGGTGGTATGAGGTGCTGCGGCGAGGTGGCAGTTGCCTTCGCAGACGTCTGAGGAAGAGAAAACGCATGCAGGAGCACTGATTTCCTTGGGAGCCTCGTATCCCTCTGTGCAACGTGGGATTAAGGATATGGCACATAAAAGGAAGGCGTATCATGCTGTTTACGACACACTAATTGTAAATCTGGTGCAGAGTGGTCCGGGGGAAGAGGATTGTATTTTCTCTTCCATCACGCGCTCATTTTCCCAGTCCAGCTCGGTGTCCGTGCTAGACTTCCCCCAGGGGCCAGAACTGGCAGCGCACTGACACACACACCGAAGCTCCGGCGCAGTAAACACGGGGTCTCCGAAGGGGCACGAGGTCCATTTTAATCAATGCATTTTAACCATAAATTCAATGCAGCAATATATTCTTTTTGAAAAGTGCTGACGGCGGGCTTTAACATGTCAAGTGAGTCACGGCCGTGTGAGGCCAGGCTCCCCGGGAGCACACGGTGGCCGTTACAGCGCGCACGGCCGAGTCGAACTAGCAAATATCAGAAAGACGGAGGAAAGATCTGCAACACGCATCATGGAGTTTATACCTAAGCGGTTTGGCCTGCCGTCGCTATTTTGGAATCCAGTCAATATTCCTTTGAGATGTGATATTAACTATACTGAACAATGTGCTTCTGTGTTGTGTTGCGTTGTGTGAACAGTGTGAAACCTCAGGTTTTTTAGCGTCTTTGTTGTTTGCATCAGTGCTGCACTTTGGATACACATTTTTCAGTCTTGGTCTTTTCTTGCAAATGAAACCTTAAATAATTTACTTCTATAAATTGACATCTTGCGTATCGGTTTACATTTAGGACACATTCTGTATCTATCGTTCCTTCACTTCCTCTTTTTAATCAGTGGAACCTCGAGCCATGCTAAGGCCCTTAATACCTGAATATTTAAAATAATGGCTCTTATTGGCACCTGGCTTCATTATCTCCCACTATGTAGTGGGGTGGCGCAGCATATTTCAGCAGAAGGCAATCTGGCCCCGAGGCCATGGGGATTCCTTTCCTCCATGTGTCAGCTAATGTTTACCGAGGCCCGAGGACTCAGGATGGATCACAGGATTTCATAATCCACTGCCCGTACAGTGGAGCAGGGGCAAAAAAATTATTCTCTTTGTGTCAACAGTTGTTTCATTCGCGGGTAATTTCCCCATCGCCAACCTCGCGCTGCAGCCAGAGACGGAGGGAGAGGAAGGAGAAGACGCCCTCACTCACTCGCGTCCCTGGAAACCGCTTCACGATGCGCTTGTAAAGCCGAGCCATTCGTAATCCACCTGCATCCGTGTGCTTGAATGGAGCGTGTGCTGTATTTGAACATGTGAGCGCCACAGTAACGGTCATGGGACGCTGATCATGACGCTGGCTATTTTCCAGGATGTAGTTCAGGATCTTCAGGAACTTGGAATAGTGACATTTTATACGGTTCAGAGCATCAGCGTCAGAGGGACAGGCCTGTAGTAAACCTCAGAGTCAACCGCTAAACCACACTGATGCCAAACCACCGTGTTGAAATAAACCTCACCCAGGTTTCACTAGCAGAAACCCACAGCATCGCCTGTATTAACTCCAGTCAAATCACAGAAAGGCTACAAACAGCATCTTGCACCCTCGTCCTGCACCAACCTCCCCATCAATACATGTTTATAGTGCTGCCAGTGCTGCAGCCTGGGCCGTGCCCTGCTGTGCCCTCCTCGACTGCTCCCAAAGGTGGAGGAACGGCCTTTGAAGACATCACTGCGCACAATGAACACATGCTTCTGCTCTCCTCGGCTCTCCACTAATGTCTGGGCTGCACAGGGCTGCAAAGGCGGGATCATCTTAAGGTGGATAAAGGAGGACTTTCGCTATTATAAAGCTGTGGATTAACTGGAGCCTTCTCTATGCTGATATGAAAGTGTACTGCATTGCAGGCACAGTGTGAGCACTGCAGACAGAGTCTATAAGTCAAAGGTGCATTGTTTGGCATTGTATCCGTGTGAAAAGGTGACTCTGCCCGTTGGCTGCTGCGCTATGCACTGGGTAGATGCTCAAATGGGAACAAATACAGTGGGAAAAAGGAGCAAACACAACAGAAAACAGCTAAACTAACACGTCTGTTACACAAATAGCAACAATAGAGGAAATTAAACAGTGCCATAAAAACAGACAAGGAGAAGCATTAGCAAGGCATTAAAACATTAACAACGCGATCGGGCCCTGCATCAGAACTGAAAACCCGAGACGGGAAAGTGTTCGCATCGGCCTCACGCTTGTTACGAGGACGAGCGGCGCGAAAATTCTGACATCTGCAAAATCTCTCACTTGATAGAAGGGACTGTTTACACGTCAACAGTCCTGAGCCAACGTTCCCGCTGAGCAACCGCCGCCGGCGCTTCAGGCCAATATTAACACGATTGGAATTGATTCATTTGATTTAGGAGCCACGCTGATCCGAGGTACAAGGTTTGCTTGTATCTAGTTTAACTTGTTAATTACCAACTAACTACTGCGTGATTCAATTACCGGCAACTGCTAATTCAGGCGACTAGAAAAATGCTGTTGGACAGCGCGACCAACAAGCTTCTGATTCTCATATTCCAAACATGGGTCCAACATCTGAATATGCAACGGTGAGATTCTGATGAGGCTGGAGGGCGGGGGTCGTACATGCATGCTGCGTGAACGGGGGGCCGTCACCAAAGAGCCGGCCCATTCAGCGCGCACAGCGCCCGGCCCACACACTCTGATCCAAGGCTGAGGAGACAGAGGAACAGAAAGGACCTAATTTAACAAAATATGTAAAAATGTCCAAGCTCTGTGGTTCATGTGTCTGGAATCTACATACAGAAAAAAGTATGAACGATAGCCTGCAAATTTAAAAAACATCTCAAAAGCATCAATTTGAGGCCGACGTGACAAATATTTCGTTTAAACTATAAATTCAAGGACGCATATACTGAAATAATTAAAAATGCGGTCCAACACCTCAATAACAACGCTGGATCTTTGTACATGAGGACAAGACGGACGAGGCGAGCGTGAACATTTACTGATGTCCTCACGCGTTTCATTAGCTTTGTGTTGTATCGCTGTGATCTAGATGAACGTAGGGCTCCAGTTTGCAGACCAGTGGTTTACTGTGCCTAAAACCAGCACGCGCTGGTGAAACGGGTTCACACGCGTCCGAGTCAATAAATATCAGGCTGCGCAGAGAGCGCTTTATTAGCGCTCGTCTCACACTGGGCTCCAGATGGAGAAGAGGAAGTCGTGCGTTCGCTTTGCCCCCGGTTTGACCGATTTCCGTTCCCCTGCGTTTCACGTCAGACTGTTGGGGGGGGGGCGACGTCTGTCACCACAATATAAACAAAAGCGCTCGCGAGTGGACATCAGCAAATTAGAGGATGATGGACGAATAATCTATTTCAGAGACTAATCTGAGTGACCGGAACAAGGCCAAAACCCCAGTTGTGCATCTTCCAAACAAAAGGCAGCGAGGCGGCGTCTGTCCCCGCTTAACTGGAGGCTCACAGCCCCTCAGTGTTAGATAAGGTTGTAATAAGATATAGTCAAAGCCTGGCAACTAATCTGATATTTCACCTCAGCGAGCGATAGGGAAGATATAAAAACGTATTAGGAGTGGGCACTAAGAGGATTAGAGTATGGAAACGGATGTGTGCCGGCGTTTTAATCCACTCATGCTTAACCCTTTCAAGCCGCCCAATCTGCTCCACACAAACAATGACTGTTGAGCCTCTGCTTTCCACGGAGCAGTCGCGCACACGCACTTTTAATTTGCCTTTTGCGTGGAATATAAAGGTGAGCGTCGTTTGATTGAGATTCCCTGCGCCGCGGCGGTGACGAGCTCTGAATGGGAGACGGACGTTTGGAGGCCGGTCCGCGCGCACACCTGTGTGCAGCACCCGCTCGCCTGCTCGTCCATTCAGGCGATTGTGCTCGTGTGGGCGAGCACCCAGAGTAGTGTGTGTTTTATTGTTTGCTTTACATGTGCATGCGTGCACTTAGACGTGTCCCCGGCCGTGTTTGCACCGGGCGCTTAGTGGCTTAGTGCAACCTAATCTCACACAGCCACACTTGGAGGACTTGAGATTAAGCACGGCCAGACTGTAAAGGGCAATTAATCTCCCCTCCACATCCAGGCGGCGGCGGCTTTAATTTGGGGCTCGGCAGATCGCAGCCAGCGCGCCGTGTGAAAGGTGAAAACACATGCTTTTGACCTTTCGACACATGTTAAGTTGATATTAATTTCAGCGGGCGCGTCGCGCGGAGGCGCCTTCCAGGGGCGACGGGCGCGGGGGCGAAATGAAGCCATCACTCTGCGAACGACAGCTGCTCGGAGGCACGCGGGCACCGGAGCTGGACGGAGGCGCGCGGGGCCCCGGAGGGCGGGGCCCGACGGGCCGCCGGCGCCGCCCGGCGGGCCCCGACCCCGGCGCCGCGCGAGCGCGTACGCGACCTTACAAAAGGGCACGGCCGTTAATCAGCGGGCGGCGGCGGTGGCGGCGAGGACGGGGGGAAATAACAGGTGTCAATCTTCATTACGCGGGATCTGCCGCCTCTCCAAATTCCAAATTATTCCCCAATTATGAAGAGAAATGAAGGCAAGGATGCCCCGCGAATCTGACATGCTGATTAATTCCTTCCCTCGCATGAAGAATCGACTCATACTTCATGTCACCTTGGAGCCCCCTCGTGTGTTTTGCATTGCAAAACTAGCCGAGAGACGTTTTTATAATGGCCAAGGCTTTAAAATGTTATGACAACTTATAATAATGCAATCGTCGTCGCCGCTGAAGTCCCGCGCAACGGCCGCATAATTGCGCGTGTCAGGGTGTTTGTATAACACATCAAAAGGTGACGGGCGACAGACTAGCGTGGAGCCGAGCGGCTCCGGCGGCCGTCGCGGCGGAACTCACTGAAGCCATAATTGGCCGCGCTGTGAAATGATCTCCAGTTTTATTATCAAATCAGTTGTGGTGAATTAAAGCAGTGTCTTTCATCCTGTCTCCTCGTTTGTTATTTAGTTCCTTGGTGCCGTCCCTCGGGCGGCTTCATCCCTGATAGTAACAGCCAATTTCATTCTTACAATCAATTACAGGTTGATTGTGTCCAACGCTTTACTATTGGGGGGGTGGAAATATGCTTTTACCTCTATGATCGACTGTAGCGGTAATAAGAATAATAAAAGGAAAGAAAGGATTTGCTGATTTCCTCTTTGTCTCGTCTCCTCCCGGCGCATACGTTCACCCAGTCCCTCCAAATATAACGCCCTTTCCAGGCAGCACAACAGATTTTAGCATAAATTTAACTTTTCTCAAACCCGTGTCCTTGTGAACGACATACTAGCGACGGCTTTGCAGCTTTGCAGATGGCTCGATAAGAAAAAAAAAGCCCAGAAGAAAATCCCTAATAATCATATCTGCAACATGAGCAGTGGGGACGGGCGCCGGGGATCAGCGCCGGCCGCGGCGCCGGACGTGGACGCGGACGCGGGCCGAGCGAAGCTCACGCGTGCCGAATGTGTGTCAGTCCACTCTCAAAGCCGACAACCTCTGTTTGTGGAGTTTCTACACTTGGCAGGGTGATTAATGCATGTGATGCACTAAATCTGGGTTGCCCAGAAAGCACCAGCGCAGATAGAGTGGGGCTTAAAATCCTCTCCATCTTTCGCCTTCTGCTTCCTCGGGCTCATTTTGCATATCTGTCGGATTTCCTTTTCTTTTGATGATCGCTGCTAAACAAATATTTGGTCCCTGAAAGCGCAGCCATGTTGTGTTATTTGAATTTCTAAACTTCCCATGTGCTTCCTACTGTATATTCCGCTATACTGTATATGCAATTTGAAAGTTAAATGGTGCACGCAGCCCTGCCATTGTCTAAGGAACCGTGTTTTTACTGAGCGCTGTTAGCTGCAGCGCTTCTCACTCTTCCCGTGTCCCTGACTCAACTGCTTAGCAAATTGTCAGACAACCTACAAAGAGAATTATGGGCCCTGAGGGGTCCTGGGGAAATTGCACCGCTGGCAGTTTCATCTGGGGGAGCTACAGGGCCCAGACAACGCTCCACTTAAGTATAATGACAGACTAGAGGGGATGTACCCAGGCCCCTTATATAAACCCCACCGAGCCCCAACAGCTAAAATGTACAATTCGCAGCCTCCTCTGCTGAAACACTGTTCATTATCAGCTAGAACACGTTGAAACGGGGCATCATTTGTGGATGCGTTCGATTAGAAAAGTTAATTTAAATGCCAATCTATTTCCTGCATTGCGTCACACACAGACAGCCTTTCCGTTTATTCCAGCGGCGGCGCGCAGCTCCGCTCGACGTCATCCATCACAAGTCGCTGGAAAACAAAATCAAAGCAGGAGCCCAGACAGCTGAGTTCCACGGTGACGGGCCGCAGCCGGCAGGTCGGCGCGCCTCCGCCGCTCGCCGTGTTTACACGCCGTGTGCTGCGGGGGATCATAACAGCCCAAGATAGACCTCTAAACGCACGCACGACACGTTCAGGGGGGAACGTATTCGCTTTGAAGTGGTTATTAATACACAGACTGAATATTCCTGCAGGGATGACGACGAGACACCAGAAAGACGCGGCGGCGGCGGCGGCGCGTGCCAGGAAGCTCATTTCTCTCCCTTTGCTGGGTTAACGCCGCGGTTTGATGTTTCCACTGTTTCGGTGTAATTTGAATTAAACAGCGCACGTGACGGCGGCGGAGACGCTGTGGATATGAAAGAGTTCCCACCAAGGTGTTTGTTTATTGGCCTGTTTATGAGGGCGCTTCTCGCATGTCATGGCGCCTGTCACATTTGCAGCGAGACTCTGCCTCCAGCTTCTCCTGAACACATTTCTCTCTTATTTGAGAAATGTGCACTCGGTGTGTGTGTGTGTGTGTGTGTGTCTGTGGAAGTTTGTCATTAAACACAGTAATGAACAGGAGTATCTGCGACGAGCGAGGTGTTTTATCAGTACTGGAGGTGGAGAAGTGAACCACGCGGCACAGCCTAATTTTTGACACTACTACACTACACTGGACTTTTTCCTCCTTATTTCTATTCTGCAGTGGGGAAGATAAACAGTGGAATGAGGCTAACTGTGTGTGTGGCACTGGCGGAGCCTCCTTCCCGCCTGACCCAGCCGTGGCCATGAATAATGAATGAGCAGGACAGAAGCAGTTACCATTTGGAGACAGTTTCCTGATGAATGATTACTGGCTCCATTGGCTCTGTATTTGCATAGGAGATGAAAACGTCGAGGGGAAGACACACGGCCGTTACAGCGGCGGCGGCCGTAACACTTTTGACTGCTGAGCAGGCAACTCTAATGTTATAATCAGCCAGCATGGCTGCTCATAAGAGACCACCCATAAAAGCGAACAAGCGAGGACGGGTGAGGGGTTCCCGGGGTGACATTTCACACGAGACGCACTTATCTGTTACGCTGTTAAATGGGTTGTCGGCGCCGGCCCGAATTCCTATTTATGTTTGTGCTATTCTGTACAGCTGTTCCTTTAATAACCACATTCATTTCCGGGCGACAGTTATTAACGAAGCCGAAAAAAAAAGTCGGGCAATTTGAGGCGAGGGGAATTTATCAGGAAACACACATATAGAGTACAGAAAGGCAGCAGAATAATGAGGTTAAAGATAATGATCACGTTTGTGGAAAATGAAACGGGACCGGTTGAGTCATCACTTTGCCGACAGATAAACCTGACTGCTACTCATTCCACCGCGGCCGCGGCGCCGCGCGGCGATATCTGCCCGTGCTGAGGAGAGGGAGATAAGGATTTCATGGTCACTGTGTCTCCTCATAAGGTGTTTGTGGTGCTGCGGGGATGTGGAGGGTAATGGCCTCTGTCTGGCCCTTCGGGGTGAGATGAAGTGTCCCTGTCAATGTCAGAACTCTCTGTTTACGCCCCGGAGCAGCCACCTATGCCGCCGCTCGCGCCCGGTTTGATCAGCTCTTTGAGTCGGCTTAATCTTGTCAGGCCTGACAATGAAGGCTGATCTCCTCTGTTCTTCTTAGCGGCGGAATCGGCCTACAGCTCGCCCTATTCAAATAGGACCCGGGATCCTCCAGGAATCCATAATCATTTCTACGAGGGATTTCTGGCTGTATCAAACATTCCCGAGCAAAAGCACTGATCTGCATTCATTCCTACCATAAGCCGGCCTTCCTGAATACAAAACTGCCCTGCTAAATTCTGAAGGCCCCCTTTTTTAAAGTGCCTAAGATATTCATAATGGGGTACAATGCGGGAGGAAAGTCATCCTCTCTTCTCCGTCGATGAAAAGTGTCGCTCAGCGCACTCAGGGTCGGCGGCGGCAGCGAAAATGACAAAGAGGAGGAGTGTAAAAAGAGAGAGCGAGCAGAGAGGGACGGTGCGAGGCGTCGTCACCGTGAGGCTACTTGAAGAATCCTTCCCGCACACTTAGTAGATCAATTTGTAATAGAGGCTGCCTTCCAGCACCGTCCCCACGGCCAAGCGAGGACGAGCGAGGAGTGGGTGGAGGTGCACGCAGTGACTGACGCGTTCGCGGTCTTTGATGGAAACCAGAGTCAAACAGGTTCCACGCGCCGTTCTTCTCTGTCCCCGTAGGAGGCGGAGCATTACACCGGAGATCCGCCGTATGATGCGGTGTGAACGCCACCGGTGGGTTCCAAGGACGCAGCGACACTGAGCTCATCTGAGCCTCAGAACGAGGCCGCCGCCGCCGTCAGGTCGAGCCGTTAGCGTGTGGGTTAGCATAGCATAGCATATATCGTGTGTTCTCAGGCTGAAATGTTAGTAATCAACAAAGCACTGGTCATTTCACTTCTGTCTTTGCCTCCAAAGCGCATGTTTTTAATGGTAAACTGATGACTACGTGGGGTTTTGGCAGTAACTCAGCCACGGCAACTAAAACATTTGTTTATTCTGTTCTCTGAGCATGAGAAAAATGGAGCTTTTTCCGACAATAATGTGTGAGGATTTCTACGCAGGATAAAAACAGTTCAAACTTCATCTCCAGTCTGAAGGTTCGGTGAGTCATCGAGTATCAGGACATGTTTAATTGACAAGGCGTCCATACGGCAGCCTGCAGATGTGCTTCACTCCTGTGCTGAAGAAAGAGTGCCTGCAAAGTTACCTCGGGTCACCTTCAGTTTATTTCTTTGCAGCAGACGGGAGTTTATGAATAGTGAAGGGAAACATGTACAGAGCGGATGAAAAGCGTGAACCCTCTCCCTGAACAGGGTGGACTCAGGCAACCTCAGGCCCAGCTGGCGACATTAACACTGCAGGTGAAAGCGCCAGCACTTTTCCTCCGTGCCTCAGCTTTGAGTCTGAGTCAGAGCGGAGCCTGAGCCCCGTTAAGGCGTTCTGAAGACAACAATGGCAGCAAAAGTCGGGCCGACGCATCATCGACGCCGTGTGACCTTGCACCTCTTCTCCTGAAGGTCGTTCAGCAGCAAGTTGAGGGTTCGCTGAGCATCAACCACCGAATGCCGCAGCCTAAAAACCCCAGCAGCGACTGGCTGCATTCACACGTTTAAACGGGGCAAGAGGCTGCGTTGGTGTGTTGTTCAAGAGAACAAAGAGAAAATGAAACACAATCTGGAACGTCCAGTTGGAGGAACAGATTCATGTATAAAGGCTATTAGATAGCGAAGCACAGCGCTCACGCACCAAAGGGACCGCCCTCAAAGTTATCAGAACTGTAACTGATGATTCACAAACGTGTCGTTCAGCAAGAACCAAATTACCAGACGCTAAAAAGAATAGTTCTATTAGCATCATGACTTGTGCAGCTCACGTATCTGCGTGCGAAGCCAACGGAGGACTCAGCGATGTCACTTCACATGTTCATTCTCCTCTAATTTGAGCTCCAGCTCTGGGCCGCCTCCAGGACTATCTCCTCGCTCCTCTCTTGTGGGAAACGTCTCAGAAAGTGGGAAATGTGAGATGTAGGAGTCTGCGAGAGAGTTTTGTGGAGTGGTGGAGGAGAACAACCTGCTGTGTTACAGTGCGTGGGACTTAATAAGGAATCTCCAATGGAGCAGTTAAGGTTTTTCAAGGACCTGGGGGTGCACATCAGCCGGCACCATTGATGAGATACAGGAAGCGGCAGGTTACATGATGCTATGTAACGCACACGCAGAGCGGTCCCCTGTAGCGCGACACAACCAATATTTACATCTGTGCTGGTGAGGCCTGCAGGGAGGGTTCAGCCACTTCACGGGATCGGAGTGAAACCTGCGGCTTCACACAGACGCTGTAACGAGCGAAGTCGTGCTCGTCAGAAAGTCAAGATCAGCTGTTGGATGCGCATTCGCCTGCACACGTCCACGTGCAAACTCCAGACAGGGAGTCTGGTTTGAAAGAATTTCTAATAAATGTAATAAAAGCGTATATTTAATCCAAACAGCTTTACACAAAAAAATAAAGCAGGTTTGAGTTGTATTCAATTTCTGCACTATAGAAAAAGTGAGTACATCTATATTAGACTCCACTAGTACTGTAGTAATAGTACAGTAGTCGGTCCGATCAAACCCCCCTCCACTCCTCCCCTGCTCTGTCCTCCCCTTCACATCTGCACCTTTAACAACTCCTTCATACCCTGACATCCTTTACATAATGTGACGTGTGGATGGGGTCTAATCACCGAGGACTCCAATCACTAAATACTCCTCTTACCTCCATCACGCACACCATGGCGTTAAATTACCTTCAAGCCTTTTCCTGAGCGCATCCTCCTCGTGTCTGTCCTGATTGAAGTGTCTTTAATATAGCATGTTTCCTGTTGCTTCTATTTAATGAACAGCCCTCAGTCTGTCAGCAGAACAATAACACATATCACTGTGTTCATATTAAATATGCATGAAACAAATAACTGCAGTACAAGTTGGCGCGCTTTGGTGTATTAGAAATCCGAGCGCATTCCCACTTGCCATTCAGCACATTTTGTCGAAATGTGCTCGGCTGCACTTACTGTTGTAAAACTGCTTATCTCCAGGCTAAAACTCTTTCACACAGGCGGCGGAGAACGAGAGGCATGTGTCACAGGTGATTACTGGAGCTAAGGGGCGTGTCAACTTCTCTCCTTCAACTTTTGGCCCTTGTTCTGAAGCGGGCGGCGCGGGAAGCGAGCGGGAGTCGGCTCCACAGGTCGAGCACAGGGGCGAGGAGTCGGCAGCGCCGGGCGCCTCTCGCTCAGAGGCGTAGGTCTGCGCGAGCATGCAAAATTGGCTGCGAGTTCAAAGAGAATGAGTGAGAGCGGGGAGTTGAGTTGAAAACGGTTATTTCTCCCTCCCTCCCTCACCCTCGCTCGCCCGCTCCCTCTGCGTTTGATTCCAGCTCGCTCCCTCTCAAGCCGTCTTCCAGCGATGACTCCATCCGCCTCCCACTGGAAGCAGAGCGGCTCTGGGGCCGAGGCAGCGGCGTCGAGGCCGTCCGTCTTCCCCGACTTCAGCGCTCATTTAGCTTGAAAAAGCTGGAGTTAAATGACTGAAGGACGTCCAGAACGTGATCAGTTACTTTCCTGCACTCAACCCTGATTATCATCAGGTTTTTCTTTAATGTTGGTGGAATAGCTGATGGACCACAGCAAACCATGGTTATAAACAAGCAGTAGTAGTATTAAACCTGTGTACCTGCCATAGATGCTTTTATACTGAGAATAAACTGACAAATGACAAACTCTTTGATTCGTGGGATGTTCTTTGATGACAAAACTGAAAAGAGTCTCTTCCCGTGCAGTGCGACGTTTGCTACAGGGCATATAGCACTTAATTATACTTCTTTTTATCAGTAGGCAAGTTGGGTCAAAATTCAAATGAGTCTGGAAATGCAACTTGCATTCCTATCGCTTCAGAGATTAAAAGTGGATTATGACACGCATGTAAATAAGAGCCGTTTCAGTGTTTTGCACGTTCTGACTGTAAAGTAACAGGCACTTCCTTGCACCCGCCTCTGCTTCGCTTCACCAGGTCAATCAAGGTACAAGGAGCAAAGACCACAACGTTCGCCAGCCTCCGACCCAGAGTACGGCCCATTACGGCGTCTTTGAACGCAACCCTGTTTCAAGCATGTTTGAATAAATCTGATCACTCAATACAAAGAGACACGCCGGTCAAAAAGATTAGAACAATTGCCTTTTTGTGTGAGTGGGAACGCAGAGTTTCTGCCTTTGTCGAAGGAGAAAGCTGATGGTACCACAACACAGGTGAATTCAAGCTGGATCGGCGCTGATTGAAAAGCGCGGTAATGAAAACAAACTAGCTAATTGTCACCTTTGTATAAACACAAATGTAAAGCTCCAAGACAAACTCGTTCAACTTTCATTTTTTTTTTTCTGATCAAGCAAACGCAGAAGCCGTCTTCGTCGCCCACTGTAGCTGTGAAGCTACATACAGTGTAGTCAGACAAGCGAGGGCGGCTGACGGCGGACGGCCTTGGCAGCCGCTACACAAAACCACCGCAAACGGCCTCGAATGGAACACAACAAATCCGGTTACGATTAGCACTCAGAAACAACGAGGGGAGAAAGAGGCAGTGGACGAAGGCACTAATAAGAAACGAGAGCTCCCGGGAGTAAAGACTGGTCCTCAATTTCATCCCTCGTGACAGGATGTCGCATCACAACAAATCACTTTGGAATTACGTCACACGTCACTGCTAATATTGTAGAAGATTCATTGCAGGTCAACATGTTTACATTAAAAGTACAATAGCTAACCTGAAAGGCTTAAATTGCTTCATCCAAGAGCTGCAACATCGGGATGATTTCATCAACTGAGTAATTCATTGTTCTCATTCACAATTTATGTCATGTCATGTTATGTTTCAGTCATTTGTTAAACACAAGCTTTCCAGCTTGTACTATAGAAGTGTGATGCTTTTTTTATGATTTTACGAGCATTTACAAAAAAATAAAGACATTAACATAAGTACAGTATCGTCTGATGTTTTTATTAAAGTCTAGTTACAGGTAAGTCGTCATGTGATGTTTAAACACACATATAAATTAGACTTGAACCATTTTTTGGGCCTAAACGTTGCTCGTGATCTGTACAACAGACTCAGCTAAACGTCCAGCAGAAAAAAAAACATTTTCGGCAAAGTATTTCAGGAAAATGTGTTTGTATTCACGACCTTGCTTCTTTCTTAGCCAAGTGCTAGATTAGTGTTAACTTTATTTGCAAAAAAAAAAAACTTATGAATTTAATTGAAAACCAATTAAAATCACAGCATAAAGACTCAAAGGTCAAGGATTCGCCTTTAACAAGCGGAGTTTATAGAAAACGCCCGATTCCCTTCACCTTTCTATTTACTCCACGTTTTGAGGCCGCGTGGCACAAAAGGCAGAAGAAGTGCTTTGACGATGGCAAACCGACGAGCACGAGGCAGAACAACAGCAAAAGTAAAGATGCTTAATTCCCCCACGCGCATTCGTCGGCGGCCTTGACGCACCGACGGGCACCATCAGCAGCAGGTCCTCGCCCGCGATAACGCAGAAGGAAAAGCACAAGCAGCCGTGCTTCTAGAGGCTGGTCTCGTTTGAGAGCTCCCAGTTCTTTTCCTCCGCTGCCCACTCCCTCCACGGCAACAGCGGCCGACAACCAAGGGAGAATCTGAAGGGCCGGAAATGTCTGGCAAGACGTTCATGAAGTGTCTGAAGATTCAAATCGCACATATTTGACCTGATGTCTCCTTTAATCACACACATTTATTCAATAAATCCCAGGCGTCGACTCTCTGGAAAGACTGCGGCAATATGTAAAGGAGGTATTGAAGAATAAATAATTTTATTTAAAGCTTCAACCGTCCAGGCTTTCAGGTTTTGGTTCTTCGTGGTTTCCACTGAATCTCGCAGGCTGATCCAGGGTCGACCTAGAGGCCTAATGTTACACACACCCGTAAAGACTTTTAGACCAACTAGCAGAAATGCTTTGTTCCAGCAGGAGGAACAAACTTTACACCAGAGAGGCTCAAAGCGGAATGACTGACAGGAAGGTGTGTGTGTGTGTGTGTGCGTGTGTGTGTGTGTGTGTGTGTGTGTGTGTGTGTGTGTGTGTGTGTGTGTGTGTGTGTGTGTGTGTGTGTGTGTGTGTGTGTGCATTTCAAATATTTCAAATACTCTTTGGAGCATCAGCAACAAGTGGAGCTTCGTAAAACACCTGTCATAAAAGGTTAAAACAAACTTCAGAATAATAAATAAAGGCGGTCGTACTGAGTGTGAGTGAGTCCTGTATGTGCAGTGACATGGCCCCTAAATGCTGCAGATTGGAATTATATCTTGTTAAACATAATGCCTCATAGACCCTGGCATTAATGATAGAAACTTCAGAACCCAATCTGCAAACCTTTGAGAACACTTCGCGGTGAAGAAACGGCACAAAAAGCTCTTCATCCGTCGTCAACGCCGCCCCGTGCTTCTGCATCCGTCCTTTACTGCTTGAATGCCAGCGTGTTGGTCTTCGCTCGCGTCTGACAACGCGCACTCATAGGAACGCTTTGTTTAACAGGGACAAACGCTTGGAACGCGGTTCTTGCCTATTTGAACTCCATCGCCATCGTCTCACTGACGCTTTCGCCGGGAGCGTTTGATGCCGAACGTCCGTCCGACGCATCTCCATCCAGATTCTTCAGACTCCACCGCTTTCATGTATTTTTTACCTTTAATTGCAGCATCTCTGGCTAAATTAAAGTGATAGAAAACACTGATCCCAGAGCTGCGTGCTTCTAGTATAAATAATTCCATTAAATTCCCACTCGTCCTGTTCTATTGCAGGAGTGAGACTTCACCTCCTCAGCTTCTCTTCTTATCGGCCGCATGACGTCACTGACGTTGACAAAACGGAGCCTCTTCTGTGACATTACCCATAAGTTAAGTGCATGAAAAACTTAATTCTGTTCTTAAGATTAAAAGCGTATAAATGATTGATCACCTGCTGAACTACATCCAGGGAGACGTCTCATTCGTTATGTGCTACGTTTTGCATATGTAAAACTGTGCTCCGCTCAGAGCAGCTCAACGGCTTCTCCATTTTTAGATCCTCAGCAATTACAGATCTGCACAGTTGGGGAGTTTTTATGCGCGGCTTTGGTGTCGCACTTTAATATTTTGTTTTGCAGAAGACACGGATCTTAGTCCCGGTCCACGCGACCAAGGCCTCCTCGACTCGGTAACAAGCTCTGTGACTGGAGGTGAACTGCGGCGCAGCCAGGCAAACTGACGGCGGGTGAGGCGGCGGAAAGAGAACAACAGCGGTGTGTGCGGGTGAGAAGGCTCAGCCCCGGAGCACACGCGTGTTCACGTCAGGCTGTTTTGACATTTAGGCTTCGCTGCTGTGGACGCACAACAAAGACACAGGATCCCCGTCAGCGCGTTCCCCGCGTTCACAAGCGCCGAGACTCTGCACGCGGGTGATTTGCTGGGACTTTTTAGCTCGCGAGCCGCATTTGCATATCGCAGACAGCGCTGCCACGGGTCGCATTTTGTAAACGAGACCACCCAACAGCCCAATTCAGACGAGCAGAGGCCGCAGCGAAGCATTTATCTAATCGACCAAACCTCGCTCGCGTGGTTCCAACCCAGGCCATCACCGTTCTGTTAAAACCCCCTTAATAAACACTGTTGATTTTTGAATTTGTGATCGCACAATGAAGATGAACATACCAATAAAAGGTCTCACCGTGCCATCGGCAGCAAACTGTTTATTGCCGTAACCATGACAACACGGGTCCGACGCTCCTGTGGGCATTATGTTAGAAGAGGTACCTACCGCATGGGTCAGACCAGAGTAAAGACGAACCACCTACAACATGTGGTTGTTTAGCTTCAGGGGACTTGTTGCCTAAATATCATAGCTCTGCGGTTCTGCTTTTAAACCTGTGCAGCACATTTAACATTCAGAGATGCTATAGAGCTCTTATTTAAAATACATAAAGACACATATCAATATTGTGGCCTTGGTGGCTACAGTTTACATGAATCCATCTTTTAGAATATTTCTAAAGCAGAACGATCCCTTTGGCTATTTATAAAACCACACATCTGTCCACTCAACAGCTGGAAGCGTAGCTGGTAGAAGCTTTTATGCTGTGAGCTACTGGAGTCGGTTTGTGGTTGCTGTCGGTCCGATTCCCCGTGAATCTGCCTGGATCTGCTCCTCGCGAGCCCCGTCCTCCACAGCCATCAGGTGGATTTAATGTGCGTGCGCTGCTGCTTGATGGAAACCATCCGTCACCAGCGTATCTCTCCCGGGGGAAGCTGGCTGTATTTCAGCCCCCGCTACAAGGTCCTTCCCTGCTGAGCGCGCGCGGTTTACGAACGGCTCGGCCCTGTGTGTTTAATCAGCCCGCTGACCTCAGACCAGCACAAAAGAAGCGTTTCCACGCCGCGCGTGGTTTGGCGGATGAGGTGGCTCCCATCCCTGTCTGTTCTCTGAGGCGCCGGCTGAAAATGAGGCCCGGTGCTGGAGTGAGGCGAGTGGATGTGCTGCTTTGAAGCCGAGCAGAGGGGCTGTCAGAGTCAGTCATGCCTCAGCCTATTAGAGCGCTGCTTATTAATGCGGCTGCCAATCAGGTCAACTCCTGGTTTGCCCAGTCTAATCTGGACTTCATAACTGATACATATGGTGCATGCTGTGTTCATTACTTGTAGCAAGGGCTCCCCAGTACTGGCCCTAATGCAATTCTAGTGGATGTGCAGATAAACGCTGAATGATTGCACTGCACTTGTTGGTGCAGATGGTCACAGACAGATGTGTGTGTGAGGGAATGTATGAGCCACTAAGGACAGAGGGACTACGAACAAATGAGCACAAATAATCAGTGCAGGCACAACATAAATATATGTCTACTGTAATAATATGGGGACCGGCATCTTCAGATTTAAATAAAAAGGGAATGAGAGATCAAGTTTGAAACAGCACCAAAGTTCTGTTAAGCCTTGTCTTTTTCTACATGCTGAAGTAAAATGCATTGATTGCTGGTGAGGACCATCATATATTCTGCAACACATTCATCACTGGAGTGAATGTTTCTAAAGCAGCACTGCCCCTTTTGGCATCCACGGTGCAGTATGATACGCATCCCACTGGGTTTGAATGGAAGGTGCCTTTAAGTACCGTTAAAACAGTCCTACTGATGGGCTTGTGTTCTTTTATTACAGACCCAGAGTCATACGACTGCTCAGGAACAATGGTTCACATGCACATGGATGAGTCAGAGACAAAAGGCACAGACGAAGGAAATGCCACCCACCCGTAGGACATCTGACTGAAAGGGACACAACACAACAACAAATGCTGCCGTTGTGTTGCTCTCTGTCCGTTTGGGGCTTTTCTTTAATGATGTTGTAAAATTTTGTGGTTATTTTATGTGCGCTTTTGTGCATCCGTCATCATTCTGTGATTATTTACGATACGTGGCTGTTTCTCGTTCCAGCCTTTGCAGTGTTTTTTGTCTATTGATGGTGTCACGCCCTTTGACCTTTAAACAGGACATCTTAACAGTCACGTCATACGGACCCCCCCCCCCCCTCGCAGACAGCACCTCCCTCTGTGATTTAAGCTTCTGTGCCCTGTAAATAAGCAGGTTCAGGTTCAGCCACGACACTATCTAGCAGTTCGGAACAGCCAGGGAGCGCGTGATGGGAGGTAAAGTCACGAGAACAGAAAGGTGAGCGCGTCTATTCCTGAACGGCCTCATTGCTGCTCATTTACATAAAGTTTAAGTCAACTTGTTCCTGTTGACAAGCCGCTGAGACGCCGCTGCCACTCGTCTTCCAGCGCTCATTTAAAATAAATGGATGCCGCTATGTTTGTCTCTTGTCACTCTGGGTGTAAGCCAAACACCAAAGCAACCCACTTTATCTATAAATAAGAAAATAGCTTGACGCTTACTGTAAATATGATGCACGGATGCCTGCGCTTGTCTGGATAATTCTAATCAGCCGTAATGAACCCGCGTGCGGCTGCTGCTCAGCATCCGCCTGTTTCCAGCACATGAAAACGCCGTCGCCATCGCTCGTGGAGGGCGTCATCACATTAGGGGTTTGTTGAATATCATCTTCTGTTGTTCCTCGACACTTTGCTGAGTGCAGACCTATAAATGTAATATCAGTAGGAATTTGGACCAGGCATGCAGCGGTTAATAATTCAGCACAGAGCTGGAGGCTCGCGTTCAGGTGAACTATGCAGCAGTCTTGTTAAACATTCATGTTCTCAGCTGTGTCTCGGCCCTGGAAGGCATTTGACCGCCAGAGCGATAACTCAAAAGGTAAAGGCTTCTCATAGATATTAATATCAATTTGATGTCGGTGCTGTCAGACCTGCCTCTGCTCAACAACAGGGCTGTGCTACTCGGGGCCGCCGTTGTTTCTCGCTCTCAGCTCCGATCGCGGAGTATTTACACAGCTGTTAGCGCCGCATCCTGTCAGGTTTGTTAGAATGCGGAGAAGGTTTAGGAAAAGAGGGACGTGCAGACAATAGCTACAAAGCTTTTACATAAAACATCACAGCGCAAAATAATAAAGTGTGACACCACAAGCTAGGCTAACACAGCCCGTGCTCAGCATCATTAGGACGGCTCTCAGCTGGTGGGCGCTTTTTTGGTTTTTGGCAGGTATTATATTTATATATCAAAAAAGCTGCTAGCACTCACCGGTGTGTGAAAACACCAGAATGAAAAATAGAGGAGTTTAGCATGCACTGTAGTAAACAAGAGTGGAGAATCAGCAGGGAGGCAATAGAGACGCCGCCCGACTGAAATACAATCGACACAGTGACAGACGGCGCGCGCGACGTCAAGGCGCCGAGCGTTCGCTCCCGCGGCGCTGTCCGAAAAAACGCAGAAGGCCGGGAAAGAGCCGGGCTCACGTACAGACGCATCAATAACAATAAGACGCACAGTTAAAGAGATTAAAGAGCTGCTTTTCCTCCTTAGGCTCTTCGAGGTTCAGAGCGGCGCTGTCGAACTGTGTCTCCTTTACCGCAACCTGGAACGCGCTCATCAATCACGTCCGCGCCGCAACAACACAAATGAGCTCCGTTTTGGGTGGCAGTGATTTATTAGGGCGGCAGCTGGATATGCGAGGCTAAATTGTTTTTCGGCACGTTCATAATTTATTTAATTCGCCCAAAATCCTGTTTTCTGGCGGGTCAGCGCTGCGCTCGGGGTTTGGGTCTTAGAGAAGCGGCTGATGAAAGCCGCGCTTTCGC
Organism: Betta splendens; assembly: GCF_900634795.4. Classification (NCBI taxonomy): domain Eukaryota; kingdom Metazoa; phylum Chordata; class Actinopteri; order Anabantiformes; family Osphronemidae; genus Betta; species Betta splendens. Next base: position 14,801,115 of record NC_040890.2, on the reverse strand, counting down.
TCCTGCGCCGCGCCTTCGGAGCTCGTGGCCACGGGCGGCGAGGGCCGCGTGATGCAGATCTGCTCACAGGTACAGATTGTGGCCCGATTATTTGGATGAGAGATGAAGCATTTATTCATCCATTGCATGTGTTTCTGTGGCGCTGTAATTTTCCAGTGTGATGGACAGGAGACGACGTGGGCGAAGTAGTAGCGACTACAGAAAGCAACTATCTGTGCAGGAACGTGTCCACCTGCAGGGTTAAAGCTGCGTGTACTCACAGCAAACATGTGGCGTCTTCTCCCTCTCTGACTGATTCTGATAATGTCTAATGTCTGACAACACGAAATAATATTTTTCTATATAATTTAACTTTCCAATCTCTATGCAACACGCTAGAAAAGCACCTGCTGAGCTAACAAGCAACTTTTGACTGTTCTGTGTGTGAGCATATTAGAGTTGTTAGGATATAATGCTGTTTTATTCAAGATGTGCAAAACAACTTCAATTCTTATTAAATATTTTAGCAGATATTCTCAGTACAAATACTTCCTCTACAGTATCTGCCCCCAAAGCGTAGAGGTTAAGACACTGACTGTCTGAATGCAACCGTCTTATTTCCAGTCTAACTTTAACCTGTTTTTATTTATTTCCTTCCAGTGTCTTGAGATATGATACAAATACGACCGCAAACAGTTTTCAAATTAAAAACAACAACATAAAATAAGTTTATTTTACTTCCCTTCTTGTTCCCCTAAAGCGTGAAAAGGGCCAAAACACATTTGCTTTTGCAAAACAGGAGCATAAAGAGTTTCCACAAGACATCAGGATGAAAAAGTACTTTTCGTTTTCACTTATAACAAGGAGGAATTCAAGTGTTTAATGCTGGTCTTTGCTCAAAGAGCTGTGGCACTGCTCCATATCACCCTCCAAATTCAGAAGCATCTCCAAATCCATATCCCGAACCCCAGCTGACCCTCCATCTTGACTTGCTATTGGCATCTTGTTTGCAGCCTGTCCAGATGGTAGCTTATATCTGAAATGTATTCATGTGCATGTTGTGGTGATAGTAAAGTCAAAAATCAGACAGAAATCACATTTAGAGAACAGCTTTGGTGATTTAGTTTAGTTTTTTTTTTTTTGCTACTGATAAATAAAAGCCATAACAAAACTAAAGCAGTTAAAGCGTCACACAGCTTAGACCCCTGACATTAGAAGGCGTGTTAAGGAAGCTTACGTAGTATATACTTTACAGATATACAAATATTAAAAGTGTCTAATTCATCCAAATGTCCAAATTAATATACATCTATAACTATAAAGATGGTAAAATGCTACAGTACATGCATTCATCTGTTTTGGCATCTGTAACTTTAGCAGAATTCTAGGGCTAATATTCCACCGTGTTGCACAGCGTGCATGTGCTCGCCGCTGTGAGGCGTGGGAGGGATGGAAGTGCCGAAGAAGCCGGCGCTCCACCGCCGCGGCTGTCAAATCCAGATATGTAAACATATGAGACTTCACACAGCGACAAGGGCACGAGGGGCGCGATCTATCACACAGATGACACCCCGGGATTGTCTTTAAGCTTAGCTGGTGTTGCACCCATAAATTACCCTGAGCCAAACCTGGATCAGTCAATTATTGCGAGGGCGGTGATTAGTGTTTGATCACAAACGTATTGGAGGGGGGGGATTATCCCTGTCAGCCTAGAGATGACCCCGACCTTCACCTCCACAAGGTGAACGTCTCCACTTGAAACTCTGCTCGTGTTGTGGAATCAATATGTGTCAGTAGAATGCTTATACACTCCCCCGCCTGTTCTCATATTATGCTTTATTCAGTGCTAAAAACACCTAAAGCCATTAGTTGATTTGTTGATTAGTCATTTTCAGATCATTAATCGCCCGTAGCTTCGATCAAACACTTACATAAATGCAAAGGCAGAGCTCAGGCAGACATGTCTGATGCAGTTTCTCAAATGTGAGGATTTTCTGCATTTGTGTGTTAACCGTAAACGAAGCATCAGACGCTTGGTCAGAAAAACAAATCATTAGAAGATGCCAACTGGGGTCTGTGGATGTGATTGGCTTCATAGATTATTAATCCATTGACACCATTATCAGATACTGAAACTTACTTGAAGCACTGACAAACTGCATTTCTGTTATAATGGCCTAATTTAGACAAATTAAACTTATTTATCCTACTTTAGCAATATTTATGCCTTGGAATGTGTATGTGCCGTCATTACACAGAATTTAAAGGGTGGATTTGCTGCTGGGAGACAATTGGACTCACACGTCCTCTGCACGTTTATTCCATTTGGCGAATGTGGGCAGTGCAACTTTTACGCCCTCCCTCGTTCCTTAGCTTCGCTGGTTATAGACTGGGTCCACTTGCAGCGGGGTAATGATTTGCTTTGTCTCACTCCGGTCGTGGATAATAACCATTGATAGAGAAAAGACGCTGCTTCAGTGGCAGATGGTGCAACAAGACAAATGTATTCACCAATATGGCACTATGACAACAACCTCCACATGCCTCTGCAGACTCTCTCTCTCTCTCTCTCTCTCTCTCTCTCTCTCTCTCTCTCTCTCTCTCTCTCTCTCTCTCTCTCTCCCTCCTCGCTTCACCCTCCACTCGCCTCCTCTCTTCCTCCTCCTTCCTCTTACAGTCGTCCACCGCTGTTTATCTCACTTAATCTACTGTATCTGCTCTTCGATCGCCCCGCTCGCTCACCTTTACCCGCCGCTGACGCAAGGTGAGGCAACCCGCGGGGGGGGTTGCCAGGGGAAAAGCGCGCTCGGCACGTCCGGCGCCGCCGTGCACCCACCGATGCCTCCCCCCGCAGTGCACAAACAAGACATTCATATAATTAACTTTCAAAGACATCCTCGAACCGACGCAACATTACAGAGGAGACGGGGAGCTAAGCGCTTTCCCCCCTAACTCCGGGGGATTAAGGTAATGACACAGAAAGCTGGGAGTAGACAGGTGGCCGGCAAGAAGACTCGTCCTATTTCACACAGTAATGAAATTGAATTATAAACCTCCACTAATCTCTTCCACAAAGGTTCGGAAGATATTCCCCCACCTGCAGGTGTGCAGGAACTCTCCAATCAGCACAATGTATGAAGCCTGATTTACATTCCCTGTCAGAGACTTACTCCTGACTCCGGCGCTGTGCTTTCGGCTCTGCAGTGATACGGAGCCGGTCCGGCGGCTGCCACAGGCGCTGGATTATACGTCTGCGCGTCCACATGAAACACCTGGGTGTTTTCGGGGCCGCGCTGCTTAAACGCTTCCAGGTAGAAGCGGCTAAACCGATATTTAAAACTGGCACTCGGGGCCGCGGGACGCATTGTTTCTCTCCAGCGTGACGGCACGATCACGGCGGCACGATTACAGCGCACAGCGCCCGATAGCAACAGGCGATGGGGCCGTGCTCACACAGCGATAACCCTCACAGTCGCATACACAAAGCTGCATTTTGTAGCGTGCAGCCGGTATACTTTGCCTCTATATGAATCTACAGGGGGGCTGAGTGTCAAGCTGCATGATTCTCTAAATTTAGTTCAAGGCCGTGCCAGTCAGGGAGGGGAGCTCATAACTGTCAGAGCCCGTGCAGCAGAGGTGGGGAGACAGGAGGGCACACGAGCCTGTGAATGCTGGGTGCATTATTCCTATGGAGGAGGCCCTCAGCATGTTTATACTCATTCAGTGAGACAGCTGTGGGCATCTTGAGCCCGCCGACGTCTGTGCTTCTCCCGGGCTCTCTGAGCCGGCCCCGTTCATCATCCTCCAACAGCTCTGCTCTAATTGGGCCGCATCCCCACCTGCTGTCACTCACCACCTCCTCCACATTGAGCCGGAAGAGATACAGATGTAGCGGGTCCAGCACAGCCCTGTCGCGGCGCACCAGCCTCTGGATTTGAATTGCATATGCGGACAGCTGAGCCCCAGCAGCTACACGGAGCTGATCCCAGGCACTGCTCCCGCCGTCTCCTCTCTGCTGGTACCTACCTGTCCCTCCACCCGCAGCAGTGTGAAAGCCTGGTAATGATGTGGCCTATCAGTTCAACCACAACTGGGTTACACTGCTCCGGGGCTGAAGGCACTGTCGTGAGTAACTCTGTCCCCAAATACGGCAGGGACATTAAACATTCCTCCTCCTCGGGTAGTGCGTCTCTTAAAGTTTTGTGAGGCCTAGTTTGGTAATGGCTCTTGTCTTATTTGAGTGGAGCCTGCCACTTCACATAAGACTTGCAGATAGCCTTTAGCTGCCGAGCAGAGCTCGAAGACATCTAATGAGCCTTTGAGATTTCCCTGCTAAACCTACCATAAAATGTCCAGCGTGCATGGAGCCGCGGCTTCAATTTGTCTGAAAGGAATCGCAAAGTTTCAAGTTTCAGGGTAATAGGCAGGAGAGCTACCAAGTCTCATTTGCTCAATTTGATTTTATTAATAAATAAAGGATTAGCCCTTTTGTTCAACGGAAGATTGGGTTGAGGTCTTGGCTCTGTCTAGTTGAGCTAACCAGGGCGGAGATTTGCATCGCCGTCGCCCTCTTCTTCATTCTGAAGTCTGTGTACTTGACGTTTCCTGTCAAACGCTGCAAATACTGCATCATTGCTCGTCTCATTAGTGTCTGGCACAAGAAACTTGTGTTGGATGCGAGCACAGCAAAGACGGTGTGCTTGAGGTGATAGTGGCTAATACCCAAAGCTCAGTATCACCTCATGATGCACATACTGGTCAAACCACACACACCACTCACAGCTTCAATGCACGCTGTTGTTGTACTTTAAGCAGAGACTAATGTAGAATTGTGCATTCCTTTAACTTGAAATGAACAAGCTCTTATTAAAGTATATTATAAAGAGTCTACATTAGTTTATTTGACAGATAAAAGTAAGTTTGTTTGGGCCTTATAATAGTGACAGGCTTCTGACTGAACTGCTATGACACTGCTTATATACTGTGAGAAGAATACTTGTGATTGTTAAACACACTTCCTGGTTCAACCATATGCTGCTGCCACATCCTGTCTGTTACATCTGAGACAGGAAAGTTTAAAATGTCGATTTTTATGTTTCAGGCTGCATAAACACGAATACTTGGCTGCTTCCTGGAGACAACATTAACAATAAGTGATCTGACCATAATGAGGCATCAGCTGTACTGGCAAAAACACAGGATGTTGACTTTGATTGTAAAACAATGCTAAAGTCATTCCAAGTATTAGTGCAGAGTGCTCTGTGTAATAAATCACACAGAGGACTGAGGTGCGTCTGCTCGTTCGCACATGTGGGCTCGTGACTGTTGCTGTTGCTCGTATGTAAAGATGAGTTCATACAAGATCAGTGTTTTCCTCGTGCAGTATATTCACAAACAAACACAGTAATTAGCAACTGTCGATGAACATTTACTCAGAATGACACAGAGCTGTTGATGACATGCACATGTACATGAGAATGAAGAAAATGACATTACTTTGACACATCGATTCTCATGAAACATGTTTGGCGAAGGCAATGTATTAATTAGTTGAGGCACGGGAATATTCTTGATTTTACAGTGAGTGACAATCGTCTGCTGAGGTTCTGCCCAAACAGCTGCTTACATGTTATTAAAACCTGTTTGAGTCTATCTTTTCAGCCCACAACATTTCAAAAAGGATTCACTACGAAATTAAACAAAACTCAAAAGTTTAAGCGATTTCATCGGACTGTATGTTGGTAAACGCTGACTGTTTTCATCATTTCTATTTTTTTAATTTGTTTTTATTCACCACATCTCTTGTAATTGTGCATCTAAGTATGTGGGATGTGATATCAGCTAATCACACAGTTGCTCTTTGATCCTTGGTTCAGACTGGACTTGAATTACTCCTAATTTCACCTTAACCTATGCTGCACATTTATAATGAATAGCCTTTTTAGGCCATACAGAGCATGCTCGATGCTAAACGGCAGCACCACACAAAGCGATGTCGCATCCAGAGATGATGAATCCCATCATCTGCTTCTACCCCTCCCCGAACACACAGACACAAACAGAGGAGAGGAAAGCAGCTGTGCCAGTCTGCCCCTCCCCTCCTCCCATCACTCACACGCTGATAAAGCAGTACAAACAAAAATCATGATCATATGAATAAATTAATGCCTAACAATAAAACATATGACACAGTAATATCAAATACCCCCGTCGCACATGGTGCCGAGTCGGCGCCAGCTGTTCAACGCACCCACGGACGCGAAGGCGCGTTTGAACGTGGATGTTCTGATGTAACGTCACCGCGTCCTGCACCTCTGACTCAGCTTTAATTCCTGATGTGAATCACGAGTGGGTCATCGCAGCAGAAGCACGACATCAAGCACTCAAAAGACGCTGGCTCCAACCTCTCACGCCCACTAATAAACATTTTACAGCTAAAAATCAAGCTGACAAGTGCATTGTTTGCAATAAGGCTGAACATCTGTTTTAATATTCGTTAAAGGCTGCGGATGGGTCACATTTGTTCCGTTTATCATACTATGTTCAGCTGCCTCCACGGCTGCGAGACCAAAATATGTTACTGGGTTAGTCGCGAGTTATTATGTGACGCAGAAATAGCTGAGGGTCAGTCGTCGCCGGGAAGCTGGACCCTGGAAGAAACTCCTCTGCCTCAAGTGTGATCCGCTCTGAGGGTTAGCGTTGCGTGTGCGGAGATATGCTAATGAGGACACGCTTTGATTCAGGCCACCCACGTCAGTGACTCTGGCTGACAAAGGTGCACAAGGCTGCATCCGCCAGCCTCATTAAAGCCCTGTCCAATTATGGAATAGTAATTGATCGTCTACTTTGTGTGTTTCTCCCCTCTCTCCTTGTCTCCAAAGTATGCTCGAGGTCAATTTAAAATGCATCAAAGCTGTAACATGGTGAAATCCCCGCAGACAGCCGCTGGCCTTCCTTGGCTTTTTGTTAAGCTCATACGAGCACCTGGGTACTAAGTGCTGTCCCTGTTTTCTGGTTTATCACCGCCTCCCGTCGCATCGTCGGCACGAGTGGCGAGTGTGAAATGTGAGGGGCTCCTGTCTGACAGCTCGCGATGCACAACGTATTCCTAAACGTACTCCTTCACGTAATAATTGCTGAGCGAGTCAGGTAATTAGTGAGATATGGAGGCGCGGTCGTGGTGTGTTTGTTTCTGTGCGTGCCAGGAAACAGAGAGGACTCGGTGTCAGTCGACCGCGCTGAAATCGTACCTTCAGCAGATATTCCCGTCACCTCGCCCGCTGGTCCCCCGCCTCAAACTGGGAGAGATGGTTTGTTGTTTTCTTTTAGATGAGACGGGGTGGGACGGGACCCTGAACTCTCCAGCACAAATAGAGAGGAATAAACCCCGAAGCGGCGCTCGGCGCTGCCGCCGAAAACCGTCAGGACGTCTGCGTTTAGACGCATGCCGCGAGCGCGAGCGGCCGGCGTCCAACGTGCCGGCGGCGCCGGGCTCCCAGTTTAACGGATCCTGGAGTCAATCAGCTCCAGAGGCCTGAATTATATCTCAATTAGATCTCTCCTGCTGCATTGCCTCGTGCCTGCCGTGATTTGTGTGCCAACATGGCTCCACTGCTGCCCCATTATGAACAGAGACGCTGCCTTGTGTGGTCTCATTATTAAATAAGTAAGAGGATGGAGGAGGCAGACAAACGTTTCTAAGCCCTGTTGGAGGAAGACGCCACGGCCATTAGAGGCCGAGCATTACCAACGGCAAGAAACAACAAACTGGAGAAGAAGAAGGGGGGGGGGTCGAGCTGGGCAAGGAGGAAGCAGCTGTAATTATAGCTACGTTGCCACCTTGTTATTATATTTCATCTGACTGTGAGAGTAGCTCAATCATATAAACACAGGAGCAACGGCTCATTTTGTGGAGGCCTCACCTCGGCTTCCGACGCTCCACGGCCCATTCTGCAGCATTTGTCAATAGGGATTATAATAATTTATGACTGCATCAAAACAAAGGAATGATAAATGGAGATCATCTGTGGACTTCATAACAGCCTGGGCTTCCTCAATGGCAGGATCGAATGCATTAAATGCAGTATGAATTGTCCCTTTATTGATGCCATTCATTACAATGATGAAAGCTCCTGGTAATTATCAATTTTGTTTAAGCACATCTGAGAGCTTTGTGTGCCACACTAATGGACACTACCGGTGAAGCCAGTCATTCAGATTTGTGTCAACGAGTCATTAAGCCGCCTTTGAGGGAAGTCAGCAATCTGATCCATCATGACAATAATGAGACGAAGATGAACTCATCAATTTCACTCTCAGTGCGAGCAGCGCATGGCTTATGGATACCAGGCACCATCTATTCCTCTGTGACCCCCCCCCCCCCCCCCCCCCCCAGTTCAACTCCGCACACGATTTCTCTGCTTTCTCTTACATCTCGTTTCTGTCGTGTCTTTGTGAATTTCAACTAACCCACTTTGTTATTATGGTCCTTGTGACTTCATGCTTCTTCTCACCCCCCCCCCCCTCCCCTGTAGAACAAATGGATAGATCTCCAGCCAACGTGGCACCGATTCTCTCTCAAAGCTGCACGCGAGTAATGTCAGCCCTTGTTTGTGCAGCTCATTCATTGTGCTGCAACGAAATAAAAGGAAACACAAGGTGGGAAAGAGAGGTGTGCGTCCAACACACTGGCTGTTTCAGCCCATTGTGTTTTGTCGAAGCTGTTGTTGCATAAATAAAGGTGTAGAACACAGGATTGTGTTTCTCTCTGCTTTGCCCAAAACCATCGAAGGCATGACACCAGAGAACAGACAGCGATTTGAAAAGTTAATTTATTTTCCTCTATTCATCTTTTTTCCCCAATAGATTTCCTACGGCTAGAGTGAAAAAATCTGCCATAAATTGATTTGTTTTGAATTTTCTTTGTGCGTCCGAATTATTCATCATCGCACGCAGCCGACACCGAAGCACAAAGGCAGCCTTAATACACCATTGTTCATTTAGCCTTTAAGAACACTGTACCCACCTGTGACCTCAGGCAGCTCCAGCAGTTTCCATTTCCTCAATCTGCAGTTCATCATGAAGCCGGCTGATCATAACCAGCACTTAATGATTCATGAGAACAGAGGAACAGGGAAACTAATGGAGTACTTTACACGTTGTAATCGAATGAGGCCATTATGGCGAAACTGGCTGCTTACAGGGGACTTTGATCAAAGAGGGACTTGGGATATGATCATGAGATGCATTAGATGTCGGGAGATGGCACAGACTGACATCCAGCGTTTGGACTGGGTTCACATTAGCATTAGAGAGCGCTGCTACACATTTACTCCCAGGACGCGAGTCCATAGACGCGATGATGTCGCTCCAAGAGGAGCCACTTTAGCTTGCTAGCAGCTTTTCTAAATCCAAAAACAGCAGTAAAAGGGGGGGTGGTCATAATATTGAACGTAATGAAAAACATTCGGACCAACAGAGGTTCAGACGGAGGTTCTGCTGCGATGGCTGCGTTTCTTTCATGATGAACACAACAAAATCAGCATTGAAGCCTGGTTGAAAATGACTCACTGATGCACCGAGCTCCACTTCCTGGTAGCAGCAGCACATATTACCTCTGCCTTTGATAATCTGTGTGGTGATATAAGCGCTATTACATCATATCAGGAGTAGATCTATATGTGCTAAACTATCAAATAAAAGAATAGCATTTTCCAGAATTCTGAGACTCTATTTTTCCTGCTACGAGCTGAGAAAACCTGTTGTTCATCACAAGACGAAGCCTCTGGTTCACAACTGTCCCACCCACGACCTGTTCAGCTCAGCGGCAGTGATGTCAGGCCCCGTTCTGTCAGAATGGCTTTGAAAAAGGTGTCATTTTTTAATTAAGCTCAAATGTGCATCAAAATCTAAAACGGCAACGACGAAAGCGCTCGGTTACAGGTAATCAGGTCTCCACAGTCTACATGAGACGTTTGTCTGTAAACTGTGGGAGGAAACACGGGAAGACGATGCCAGCTTCACACAAAGAAACTACAAACATCATCACATGACGCACAGCAGCGCTCGTAGCTGTAATCAGCACGCGCGCGCACACACACACACACACACACACACACACACACACACACACACACACACGCACGCACACACACACAAGCACACACACGCGCACACACACACACACACACGCACGCGCGAACACACACACAAGCACACAGACACGCACACACACACATACATGTGCGCACAAACACACACGCAAGCACACACAAACACGCGCACACACACGCGCACACACACACACACACACACACACACACACGCGTCTCCTCACCTCTCTGTCTTCCTCCGTCTCCTGCTCTGCTACATCTCTTAGCTTTGCACCTACTTCCTGTGTGCCAGCACTTGTTGGAAGGAGAGACGTGTTGACAATTGTCTTCTCCTGCCTTGTCACCAAACAACTTTGTCACACTTCACTGCCAGCGTAATTCTCAGACATCCTTGTCAAGAAATGACATTTAATTTTCACACCTCTCCTCCCTGCTATTCTCTCTTTGGTGAGTTTTATTTTGGAGCGCACCCCCGGTGCATCGGCTGTCTGGCGGTATCGATACCGCTGACAGTGCGTAAGTCTTTAACTGAAATGAACACTCACTATCTTTGTCTTTCTTCCACCGGCGGCGTGTTATGAAAACGGTGCAGTATGTCATCTTTACAGTGTCCAATACAATGTCCCCCCTCGCTGAATAACATCCTCTGAACGTCATCTATCAGGAGATCGCATCCTGCATCGCCTTCCTTCTCTATCAGTACAAATCACCGAGTGACAGTCGTGTATGTCTTTGGAACGTGGCACGGAAGCGCTTATTTTGGGATATATTTTAAATAAATCTTATATCAAAACTCTAGTTCCAGTTATTAAATTTGTCTCAATCACAATAACTATTTAAATGTATGGTTTATATTCTATTCCTTGTGTTCGGAGGAGCAATAAGTGAACGTTTGCCTATTTCTCCTCCGCCCAGAAAATTAAAATGCTGCTCTACTTCTTAGTTTTCATAAGATTAGAGCATGTCCTGCTCTGTCGCTTCATCCTCGCCGCTACATGGATGAGAGCTTAACTTCCTGAGGGTTCCCGTTTTAGCCAGGATCAATAGCCAAGAGCTTGGCTGCAGCGACGCCGCAGCGACGCCGCAGCGACGCCGGTCCTCGGCGTTCAGTCGTCTGACTGTGACAGCGACACGTCGTGGGCCGAGAGCAGAGCTTCAGACGGACGGCGGCGTCCAGCGCCACCGCCTCCTCTCCACCAGTTTGGGCCGGCGATGACGGGGCCCTTTTCACGGTTTAAGTAGGTGACTGGCGGGAGCTGATCCAAATGGCCCAAACAGCTCCTGGTGCATTATCAAGGGGCCTAGAATTTGAGATTATAGGTGATTACACTCATCCATCCCCTTTGCTGAAAAAAAAAAGAGCGAAATCTGTTTAATCCCCCTCTCTGGTGCGGCTTCGGAGGACGCCCAGGGACGCCTGGCATCCATCACAGGCCTAAAAAAAGCGCCGAGCATACGGAACCAGGAGGAGCCCTGGCCCCGGGTCCCGGGGAGGAAGGCCAGCTGGCCGGCGAACAGGAGGTGCTGGGTCTGATCAGGCAGAGGGAGACGCCACTTGGCCGCGGATCACAGCGGTCAGCGGGGACGTCTTTGGCCCGCCGGCTTGCGTGGGGAGCTCTCATGGAAAACGGGGGGAGAGGGAGCCGGGAGTTGAGCGCTGACCTCAGACTCGGAGCCGCAGTCACCACGCGGGGGGCTCTCTGCTTCCGAGCGCGCCGCCCCCCCCCCCCCCCCCCCCCCCCCCCCCCCACCGTCGCTGACAGGCCTGACTGACGGCTCCCCCGTCTGCCGCGCTCTCGCTCTCCCACACTCTGTGATGAATTATCGATGCCGGCCCGCGGAATTAAAGCGAGGGTCATTGGCAGTTAATTGGAAAACCATTATTTTATGGAAATAATGTTTTCCAGAGCAGAAAAAAACATATTTATGCATTTCCTTTTAGTGGAGAGCAGTCAGAGAGGTCAACGGAGGGGATCCACCCACGTCACAAGTTTCCGATTACATTGTTTTCTTACTTGAAAACCAGTCCTTTCAAACCATGTGTGGATTTATGGAAGGGGAGCCTGGTGAGCGCGCTCCATTTAAAGTTTGGATTGATGGACCGTATTGATCACCACGAGAGTTTTGTTCTCATTAAATGCTGCCACTTAGGTCAAGTTCACGCAGAGTCCCTCTCTTCAGAGTAATTCCATTTCGACGGGCGCGGAGCTATTCACAAGGCATTTGAGGAGCAGCGAGACAGATAACAGGGCCTTTTTCTTATCTCCGGCAATTTAGCATTTATTTCTTCCTTTCCAGTTGGTGACTTTATAGATTTTTCTAATAAATCACGAGCATATGAGCAAACACTAGAGGCTGGTTAAAAATCATTGCAATCTGTGCCGGGCGCCGCGAATGAGGTTTTGATTTGTTTCTGTGTAATATGAAAATAATAAACATAGGTGTTGAGCCTGAGAACACAGATGTGAGACTCGTCTTTCTCCCTCGCTGTGACACAAAGGTGCATTTCAGTCTTAAGGTTGTCTCAAATAAAGTAATTCAATTCATGATTACATTTCCATCTCACTCTTCAGGATTTTATTGAAATATACTAATAACGGAAAAATAAACACACATACAGTAAGGAGGATATTAGAACAGCAGCTACTGTATCAACAATTACTTCTGTACTAATATTTCCCCATGAGCGTCAGTGTAAGAAATGAAGGCGCTGGAGGTCCAAATAGGAGAGCGTGACTTTATTATGTGCCCCAGTCAGCGTCATCACATGCAACCGGACCTGTGGCTTTGCCCAAGAAGCCTCATTGTAACAATGTAAAGACACAGAAATGTACTGAAGGTGAAAAAGCGTGACTTTTTCTGAATATAATCTGAATGTGGTCATGATTCAACCCCGTGTGCACCGCGTGCACAGCAGACTGGAAAAACAGCAAAATTAGTTTGGTGGGCGCTGGTGTCGGTCTGGCATGTGGTAGACAGGAAACCTGACATTCATTGTTTTCAATAGGAGAGCAGCAGTAAATCCATAGGACCACCTACTGCTCTGCAGACAGAAGTTGACAACAAAAGCTGATTCCTTCCAGCTTCCACTATCTGCGAACGGCAGGATAAACAAGGCAAGAAAAAGGAGAATCTGACAAAAATGGATGCGGCTGGATGTGTCTGTGCAGCGGCTTCTCCTGTCCTGTCTGCGCCCGGAGACAAAGCAGGAAACAGGCTGCATCTTGCTTCCATCTCACCACTTGAGGAGAAAAACAATGTAGCAACAAAATTTCGGTTGGACTGAACTTCTGACATCCAGGTTGTGCCAAATCACTGTCGTCGATGGAGGGAAGAAACGTCAACGTGATGCGTTCGCTGTTCGGGTCTGTGGTCAAATAACTTGTTTGACAAAGACATTTCCGCAGAAACGCATGTCAAGATGTCACGCAATGCTCTCCATCATGTTCTAGACAGCAATCATGTCCAGGTCACTGGTTTTATTTAATGAAATGATTAATTGGATGCCGACCTGATGATGTTTTAGTGACCGGTGAGATATCTGAGGCAGGCTTATGCTCCAGTTACCAAGATACGCTCAGTCCACTGACCAAGATGTGCTCTGCAGAATGACTTCAAGGTAATGAGGAACTTAATGATCCTCACTGATCTGCAGCAGCCCCGACACAGATTAACATGCCGTTTGTCCTCACTTAATTGTCTTCCTTCCAGATGATCAAGGCGCGCGAGGGCCGCGGCCGCAGGCGCCTCTCTCGCTCCCCGCTTCGCTCGCCCCCCGTCACGGCGACGCAGAGTGAAAGTCAGGTAAGGACTCGCAAACGCGACGCAGACGAGGGCCCGGCCGCGCCGCTGGGAGCAGGAACAGCCCTCGGACCGAAAACGATGCTCATGATTCATTCATTAAGCCGTTACCCGTTTCCAGAGTGTCAACAGCTTGTCTTTGAAGTGATAATCTTAACATTGAGGGTGTCCTTGAATATGTTCCTGCCATTACGGTGGTTAATGGGAAATGATTTTTGTAATTCAGATAGGAGGAGTTAGCTGAACCTCCTGTTAGTTTAAAAGCTCTAATAAATCTGCAGGGAAAAGAGAAATATAGAAGGTTTAGAGCCATTTGCATTTGATAGTAATTCAAAGCACAACACAAATTCATTTCACCTACGTTTAGGCTTTAGTTGTCATTCTGCAGTGATGCTCCGGACGACAAGCAACAGCCTCACAGAACAAAGTGAACCAGTCCACTGCTGCAGATCGATGAAGCAGACTGTCCTCCGGAGGGAAATGAGGGAGGAGAACGGCACCAGTTGTTTCACAGTGTGCTATGTTTGTGCTTTCAGCGACAGTTCAGCTCCTCCTCTAGTCTCTTTCTCAGATCCACTCAGCACCTGGCCCACCCCTGCTGCCTTGTCCTCCCACACCCCCAGTGGATTTCAGTTATGCTGCATTTTGATTGCCTGCTTCTTCTTGTTGTGACCCTCCTGTTGGGGTGTTTGTCAAAAAACACTACATAACAAAAATTATTATTATTTGCATTCATCCAGATTACGATTATGACGTGCAGAGATTCAAAATGACTTCCATAAAATAACAGTTGTACTGTATAAAAGTGTGTTGGTGTGAGGCAGCTTGACTTCAACATTCACCAGCAGGTCACCAACCATGGGATGTCTCTCCACTGTCCTTTTCAGCCAACTGAGCTCCACTTGTAACAAACCCAAACATCTCCTGAACCTGAGACACTGCTCTGTCCTCAGCCTTGTTTTTTCCTTTTTCCTCTGATCTGAGGCAGAGTGTGGTGATCTGGCTCTTTGGTGTTAGGGGGTTTGGGGGTGAGGGTTACTCACTGTTTTGCTGTGGGTTCGACTTGTCTTTTGTTTTTTTAGCTTGAGTTATTGTCTCTACTGAATGTTAGACATTGACATCTTCCTATTAAGATTCTTCTTTTTTTGTTGCACATTTGACTCAGTCACTTTCTAACACACAGGATAAAGAGCACACGAGGTGCACTAATGATGTTCTTATGAAACAACAGGCTATGGTGATTGGACATCTATTGATTTTGATACATAAAAAAAATTCTTTTATTTTCTAGGAATGGCAATTTTAGGAATTAATTGTATTAGAAGCCACTCACAATTGACATCCTTGTGAGATCCTGGAGAACAAAGAACACTGCATTCCGTCAATTCTTTTGAAGGACTTGATCAATGAGAAGGTGCTGGTTTGCAGTGGCATTGGTGCTGTTCACTAAAGACCCACACAAGTAATACAATACATGATCATCATCAGCTAATATGGAAGGGCTATAACTCTCTTAAGGACTGTGAGAGGGGGAATATGACCTTCATTATCATCATCCTTCCGCATTTCAATCAAGCATTTGCCAAAAGGTTTTTCATTTAAACCCAATGCTAACTAAACTCTACACAAACCAAAATTAGTCTGGAATTCTTTAAATTCCTTTTTAGTTTCAATATGCAAATAGAGGAGTAAACACGAGGAAAAGACGAGAGGAGCATGGTTGTATCAAGGCCCCTGGAGCGCTGGTGCAGCATGTACAGCATGAGCTCTGACAGAGGATTCTGCTGCCGCGGTCTCAGGGATGAAACGTGCTTCCTATGGAAGATTGCACACGAGATCCTCAACAGTCGGCGCGTTCGCACTTGTGCGAGCCCCGTTCTGCTTGGTGTTGGTGCTCTTCGTCACAGTAATTGGTGCTACGGACCGGTCCACAGCAGCGGGGGCACGGGCGGCCGCCGTAGAGCGAGAAAGCAGACCAGGCGAAACCAGAAGGAACGAGCAGGAAGCACGGACAGGCGCTGACGCTTACCACCACTTAGCGCCTATTAATAGAGATGGAGATTATGCGCAAATATTAGGGCGATCAAAGAGCGGTGTCGATGCTAGACATTAATAACAAGAGCTGAAAGGAGGGTTGTTGCTCCACTCATGTTCAGTGAGCAGAGACTAAGGTTTTACACAGAGCAAAAACGAAGCGAGTCATGCTACAGAGTATTGTTAATTTCAGAACAGAAGTATGTTACTAGAGTCAAAAGGTGGCGAATATAATAAGAACATCCATCTAAAAATCTGTCACATCAAGAAAATCTTTTAATAACTTCACCCTAATACACTGATATAATCCGCAGTGTTTTTCATTTTATCATTAAAAGCCGTCAAGAGCAGTGGAAATGACTCCCTGGAGTAAGTATAATCCAAGCTCATTTCATGCTTATGTTCTAAGAGGGGACTTTAAACAAAGGCATATGGCGACGGCTTTGTATCGTTCCTAGTGGGGGGTCTAATCAATAAAGGACATGCTCCTTAGATGTACAAGGCTGTTTTCTGCATGATTCACAAAAACGCAGGCTTTCGTCAGAAGACGAGTCAACTCTGCCGTTCGCTCCTTGAAAGAACTGGCAACCGGGCGAGTTAAGCAACTGTCATTCTGCGGCTTTTAATCATTTTGCTGTTCGGCGATGAAACAACGGGAAGAGCGGTTTGTGCTCAGATCAGTTGGAATCCGTTGCGCGACACGGAAGATATAAAATCCACTTCTGAGCAAGACGGACGGACGGCGAGCGCGAGATGCTTCTCCTGGAGACGCGCTCCCCACAGGACACGGTGCGTGTTTGGTTTAGCCGGAGGTGGCGGTTGGTTCAGGGCGGGAGATAAGCTCTGCTCTTCATAACTGGGCCATTTAGTCCCTCGTGACCCAGCCTCTCTGCCTTTGGCAAACACATCATTTTATTGTGACCCCAGCCGGCAGCCACACAGTCAGCCCATAAGCCATCGGTAATGAAAAGCACTAATTCCAGCCTAGTGAACACAAACGGAGAGGCCTAATTCATATTCATGCGCCGAGCGTCTTCCTTGCACTCCGTGTCAACCCATTCATCCATTCACTGCAGTCAGACCACCCCTAGCATATAGCATCCTCAATTTACTTGACGAGCCGAGTAGCCCCCGAAGGTTTGTCTCAACTAAAACAATTAAAGGGCTAACTGCTGAGATGGATTGATTAGGCTTCCGCTGTAGCGCAACATTTGGGTTTAATTAATAAAGCACTTGCAAAATTTTGAAACCTTTCGAATCTTCTGATGACACCGGCGCACGCTCGAGTGAGCCTTACATACCCAACATGTCATTCACATACAGTAGGTGACACTTTGTGAAGGTTTGATAAATTACTCTGCATCTCATCCGACTGAGACGCGCTCTCTTATGTGCTTAGCCCAAAGCTGTAGATTAAAAATGAACCTACAATTCCCCTGTTTAGCGATCGCACATGTTTAAAGGTATTACACACCCACAGGAGGCTTTGCATGTAATAAAGTGTGTATTCTCAGCCGGGCGCGCTTGCGGAGGCCAGACCTGCCAGCAGGGCTTCACGGCCCACGTCTGGGTGATTCCAACAGCTGTTTCTATGAGCCCGGGGAGAGAGCGTGTCAAGTAGGATGCCTTCTGCTGTCACCAGCTCCTCAAGGTGTTTATTAAAAAATGTTAATGCCGTCAACATAACACACACATCAAGACTTGGCCCCTGTGACAAGGATCTGGCAGTACCCAACTGCCTCCACTTGTGGGAAGGTCTGGAAACGTGTACCGGTTTATCACACCCACACAGCGGGAGGTGTTAGTGGGCAGCGCACTTCACTGACGTCCCCGAGGCCACGCGGGATTTGCTTTGGATGTCTTAGTATCTGGAGCGTTGGGAAATATTGATTAGGCATCCTAAATTAAAGGGAGGGCAAATCGAATATTCACTTTTACTCAGCTGGAGACACAGGGCGTCTGCGAGCACACGGTGCCTCTGGTCTACGCTTCCACACCATCGATTCCCAGTATATAATGTTCCAGCTATTTTAAAATCCTATTGTTTAATTCATGCTGACGATACCAACATGAGCCGGTTGAAGCCATGTCCGCGAACTGATTAAACCATGTCAAGTGGAAGACCAAGTTAAAGGGGATTTAAGTAATTCATGACTCGTATCGACCTCTATTGGCAGCCAAGGAATTGCACCAACATCCATGAGTGTCCTCAAGCCCTTTATTGACTGAACTGGAGAGAAAAATATAAGTTAAGATTTCATTACAGACAAAAGTAGCTTTTCCAAATAAAAGAAGACATTCAATAATGTGTCAAAGCAAATCAAGATATCTCCAAATCTCTTCAATGTATAGAATTAATTTTAGCTTCTTTGTTTTATGATCTGACCTAATCTGACCTTTACACATTTAAGAAGCGACAAACCCACATTTGACTCCATATTCATGTGTAGTATGAGGTTAGTTTTGAGTTGGCTCTCCAACATTTCATCACGCTGTTCCTGCAGCTTTTAGTCCAGTCGTCCCAAAGTCACGTGCACGAGTTGAATAACTGAAATGGAACGTGTCTCCCAATGTCGAAATGTGCGTCTGCTACGACTATAAAAAGAAACTCTCATTTGAATATGCACATGATTTTTGGCCTCCGAATTAAATATTATGCTGATGAAAATAAGACATAGCCACGAGCAAAGTCGGATCATGTGAATTTAAGGGCTGGGTGACAGACTTGACGCGACCGTGTCCCCGTAGGCGGTGAAACAGCTTACCTGAGGGCAAGAGAACCGGCTAAATAAGTTGCCGGCACAAATTAAATTATTTCTCTTCGACTCGTACGTTGCAGCGCTGGAGAAATGATTTCTCCCTTTTTGAGCTGCTGACAGACAGTTCCTACAAAGCCCACTGGTAGTAATTATGGATCCTTACGCTTCTGTTACACCTTTCGCCGCCAAACAATGTGATGTTTCCACATATATATGAATGCTGTAATGGAACGGAGAAAGGAAATTCTAATTAGCTGATCACGAAAGGAATATATTATCCTCCCTAATGACAAGGTGCTCCTCAGGTTAATATCACACTACTGAGTGAAAAGAACAAAAAGCACACCCACGCAACTCTTACAAACTATAGAAGGACTCAGCAGCAGACTGTGACAGTGCAAATCAACAGCCATCACCTGCTTTAACACTGTCATTACCGAGACAAGTAAATACACGACATTAGCGCTAATGAGAACAGAGAGCGGGCGAGCGGAGTTTTCTGCCTCATCACGAGGCCTCTGATCAGCTCATTCCTGCCTCGCGTGCTCACAGCGGAGCAGACACCGTGTCACAGGTAACATGGGTGCTTCATTCGCCGCTGTTTGACTATCAGCGCCGGGTTGAGAGCTATATTCATCAGCTCGCCGTTAATTAATGTCTGCATGATTGAATGCGAGAAGGGACGCGTGGGAGAGATAATGCACACCTACAGGTACAACGCCGGCGCCGCTCAAAGATAGGATGATTAATTCATTCTTGTCTTCCGCTATAGAAATTAAAATCAGACACGCCGTATTTTTTGTGTCAAACGCCTGGCGAACAAAACAAGAGCCATTCTGATAGTAATTAGAAGCCTGTAGGAGAAAGGCATCACATTTATGTCATGCAGACAGCTCCAAAACGCAGCCTCCTCCACAATGGGCCCAAGACAGACAAACACGGAGGGCTGTTGTCCCTGACGTGAGCCTCTTTGATTGTAACAGATTGGCAAAGAAGGGGGCTATTTGAAACTGGGTCTGTGGAACACCGGATTTGAGGTTAGGGTTAAATGGGATTGCTCCCTTTGAATCATTTTGATGACCCACCGCAGCTGAGTCTGCAGGTTGTCCTGCTTGCTTTAAAGCGTATTATGTGCCTGAGATTGAGCAGAAGTCAGGGCTTATCACGTGTGTACACACACACACACACACACACACACACACACACACACACACACACACAAACACACACACACACACACACACACACACACACACACACACACACACACACACACAGAGAGTCTGAGATACTGGCGGGACATAAAGCAGCAGTTTGGGTAAGTCAGTTCAAGGAGGTGAGAGTTCCCGAAAAACAGCAATCTAAATATGAGCACATGATGAGGATATGATCATGTGCAAACAGCATTCAAGCCTTTTTCTAAATGTTTTTTTTTTTTCAAGGTCAAACATCTAGAAATCTGTTTAGCAAAGACCTTCCCCAGTACAAAAGATTCACCCTCATATTCGTCAGGTTGATGCTTCTTTTCATCAGCCGGCCTCGTAGCGCAGACTAAAGCTCACAGTAGCTAATGTTGGCTGCCTGGAGGCCGTGCGGCATTGAATCCAGGTGTAGTATAGAGACAACTTGACAGGGCACAAAGCAAAATGGCAAACAGATCAGATCTATTTAACATCTTGAAAAGAAAAGGGGATTTATTTTGCAAAACACATTATAAGATCATCTGAAGGAAACGCTGACATCTACTGTGCTGTTCCACGCACACACACACACACACACACACACACACACACACACACACACACACACACACACACACACACACACACCAGCACCACTCCTGACTTTAGATGTTCAGCACCACATGAGCTCCATCTGTACTCAAAGCCTTTATTGGTGACATGTGGCCTGTCCATTATTGCTCTATTAAAAGCTGTCCGTGTGTCAATGGGCTTCACACTGTTCCATAGCAAATATGCATCATGTATTCTGGCTGAGAGATTAACGACATCAAGCACACTGGCTTCCTTTAATGTCAGTCTCCCTTTGATACTTGGCACTTGGTCCTGATTAAGATTAAATCTTGTGCAAAGTACATGAAAGATGATGGTGTATAAAAGAGGGCAACGGCCCTGACATTTGAAAAAGCTTTTGACTGCGTTGGCATAGTAATTGTTTATTAAGCGGTTTTGTTGGGTCTGCACCTCCCGCCTGTCTTCGTTTAATCTCGGCAACCTCCCTCACACGCTCCTTCTCGGCCGCGACCTTTGCGGCGCACGTGGAGCCTCGTTTACAGCATCTGCCTGGATTCACATGTGGATTCTGGAGACACACATACACATGGAGTTGGACACGTACAAGGTCACACAGGAAACCAGACACGCCGCACCTTTATGTTCCCCCTCTGTTTTATCCCCCCAGGTCGTCCATCAGCCTATTTTTGCCCTCGCCCACTGCCACCTGAGGGGCCGCAGAAAGGTGGTAATGGAGGGCTGACGGAGGCCTGTCACTTCATGCTCCTTCACCCCAGGGACTCTGAGTGGGAAAGTAATGGCCAGGCCTGCCAGATGTAGCAGTCACTTTTAATCAAGTGCGCGGCTGTCATTCCGCCCATATTGATCCCTGTGAAGTCCCCCCGGCAGCCTGCAATCGGACCGGTTTCTACACCACAACAACTTTCCCCTCGCCTTTCAAACAACTCCCCATGTGGTGGCATCTCGGCCGAGTTAATCATAATCCGGGCTCCGGCGCGAAAAACAGCAACCACGGGAAACTAGATCGGACAGGGTCGCGGCCCCTGCCGATTAGCCGGCGCGCGTCTGTCACTCATCCCCCGACGCGCGTTATAATCTACTGTAGGACAAATATTTGCACGCGTCCGTTTACGACGGCGCGCTCATGCATCAAGAACAGCGGAGCGGTTAGCGCTACACGCTTAATGCAAAGGGGAGCTTTAGCGTGTGAAAGATTGGCCTCGAATATCGCCAAGGTTAAGCGGCCACCGTGAAGCCGCGCTTGTTTTGACTTCACTTCACTCAACAGGACCGCGCGCCATCGAGAGAGCGAGAAGTCAGGATTTGCCACCGCTTCTTTTTCTTCCCTCAGATCTGTTGCGAGGCTCTGGTTTTATTGTTCATTTGCTGAGGCCACAGAGGCTGACTATTACTAGGTCATAACTCGGCAGGATGATGAGGAATGAATTCTAATGCGAAGCCATCACCAATAGCGATAGATAGAAGGGAGGTGGCGGGAGATGGAGCACTCATGGGGGAGATGGGAATAAAGAATGTGCCGAACACACACGCACACACACACTCGCACACAAGCACAGATTTGTATGCAAACACAGAAATACACACAGATATGCAGGTGCATGCACTGTCCTTTCTACTGGAAAGGTAAGCCATGTCCATGCATAATAACCGGCGAGGCCGACTACTGTCATCAAATCTTCTCTCAAATTCCTGCTCATCTGAGTCTAAGTTGCATTTATTGTGTTTTCCAACTCCAGCTTCCCGTGCAGCGAGTGCAGCCCACAGAGGAGCCGCTGCAGCGTTCTACGGAGGTCACTTCCCTTTTTGTTTTGGACCGAACACTTTGCTGTTTTTCCACTCGTCACCAAAACTCAATTTGTGCGTGAGGAGCATGGGCGGCGGTGAAAAGGGAGACGGGAGGGCGGCGGCGGCGGCGGCGCAATCCGCCTCAGCGTCCGGACGCACGGCATGCGTTTTCCATGTGGAAAACCCCGCCGAGGGACGCTTTGGTACGAGTAAAAGGGAAAGTGTTAGGCAATGACATGTGAAATAGAGGGCAGGCCGCGGCGCCCCCTGCATTGCAGATGCACTACGCTGCGCCGTGGTGGACGAGGCTGCAGCAGTGCAGTCGGTTCCGCCAGGGATTCACGGAAGGGCGCGAATATCAAGCGGCAGCGCTGCCACAAGAAGCAACATGTGCGTGTGGAACGCATTGAAGATGTGGACAGGCAGCTAAAGCAGCCGGCCACTGTATATATATAGAGAATCTGGCACAGGACGTAAACCTCCTGCGCCGCTGCCAGAGAGGTTATGACAACAAGATGATGATTACATTATTTCTCTTATGATATACTGCAGGCTGCTTCAACAGTGCATTACGGTTATTATCAGCCGCGTGTAGGGGCAGAATAATTTCCAATTGTAGATTTTTAGTTCAGTTTAGATTAAACTTTAATGATCCCTGTGGGGAGACGGGGTTGTTACAGCGGAGACGAATAAGATACAGCTAGTAATAATACAACAAACGGCGCCGGGGATAATACAACATGTCAGCAGCAGCTGATTGTGCAGAATTGAATGCAGCGAGAGGAGAAAATAAGATTGTTTGCAGTGACGCGATTGGAGGTTATAGTGACTCATCACGTGCACGTGCGGGTTCATTCACGGGGCCCGATGAATGCAGATCGGGTCCCGGTTCGTCACGCGGGATGAGGCGTCGCCGTTTGCCCGTCTGCGCCGTCCGCAGCCGCTGCTTTCAGTCTCCCTTCATCACATCTCGTTATGTAAAGCACATCACGGGACATTTCTATCATCCGCACAGCTCCAGCATAATAGGAGACATCATGAGTAAGTAAAGGGCTTTCTGTGGGATTTGCACGTAAAGTATCAACCCTTGCTTTCTTACTGCACACTGTTGCAGAATCCCTCTCAATCCCCCTTCACGGTGGAACAAAGATTTTGCAGTGCGGCTCACATTAACTCAGCAGGAAAAACTAACAAAAAGACACGGCTCCTCCAGCGCCGTCCGTCTTTCCTGCAGGAAACAGACCAATGGCTCTATTACGGCGCCGCCGCCGTACACCCTGGGTGAAATAGCTGTCAGATTTGTCACTTTCAAACGACATACCTATTAGAAGCTAATAAAACCCTTGAGCTAAGTTGAGCCGGCCGGCACAAATCAAGGCTATGATTCAGCAGAGGGATGAGACGCCGAGGTGAGCGGGCGGCGGATGCTTCTTTGTTTCGGAGCGAGCTTTTGTTTGGCCGCTCGGCTCCTGTCAAGGAAGACAATGCGGCTCCCTGAGAATGGAATCAATGCTGTAAATGTCAAACAGCGGCCGGAGTTGCATTCGAGAGACAACTCCCACCGTGGCGTCGTTATCTGCCGGACAAAAACTTCGACAGCTGACGCTCAGCACCTGGGGCACGAGCCAATATCCACAGAGGCTTTATCTTGCGCAGCCTCCTCATCCACTTAATGCAATGATCCACCTGATTCTAAGAGGTGCTGTTAATCTGGGAGATCTCTGTGTGCGTGAGCTGTCGCTCCGATAAGGGGGAGCGCGGCTCTCAACAAGTGGCAGGTATGTTAGTGTGCGATTTGTCAAGTATCAGATTTACAGTTTTACAGCTTGTAATTACTGCTCAGACACAATTGCTTTCATTTCACTGGTAATTATGTTTGCTCTTGGAAACCTTCATCATATTGATTTGTTTACATGTCCTGGAATGCACACACAAAGCCATTGTAATTCCGAGAGCATCTGCAGTGGAGATTGCACTGTCATGTCATTAAGACAACCCCCCAAGGTACCATTACCGCACAGATGCACTGTAAAGTACCCTCCAACACACACACAGGCAGGCCGCCTTAATTGCTGTTACTCTCGCAAGAGTTGTATTTCTCCAACGCGTCGCGTATCGACGGCCGCGGCCGAACTCCCCGGCCTCCCTCGCTGTGACGTAGCTCCCACTATATCACGGCAGACTTTATCACTTCAATAAAAGCAGATTGGTCACAGTACACTGAAGCAAATAAAATTTGGGCAGTCTCGAAATTATCGCGGGCCGCCGTAAATCCAATCAATCAATACATTGATTAGCAATTGTACAATGGCGGCAGACCTGGACATAAAACCTTTAATGTGCTGAAGAATTAGGGCTAAACTGACCACTACAATAGTGGACACTTCACATACAGTGGATGGTTTTACATGTTATGTAAAAATGTATCTATTTGTCTTATTCAGAAGAAGCTAAAAGCCGCTTTGCAGACATTGTTACCTCCTTAACATCAGTTAATTCATTAACGCCGCGTTACGTGGACGCCCACGCTCACGCGTGTGTTTGAGGGATCGTCCCGCTCGGGGCGCCTCAGGATCACCACATACAAGGGGACGACATCCATTCTCCTTCCTCACGCCGGCCGCTCTGTGCCGAGGAGAGAAACAACGAGCCCGTTGTGATCCATCTCTTCCTGTACTGGAGGGGCTGTATGTGATAAATTCAGCTCTTACCTGAGCCCACTGGCAACCACCAAGCACATGGCGTCTCGGAACAAATGCTTTTAAAGTGTATATTGTTCAGATCTCAGTGCTGTGTTCGGTTTCTGATGCCCTGCTTCCATCGTCAAAGTGTTGCATTATCGTCTGTCATTGAGTTCCTCACCTGCAGGTTGCCTGATTACCGCGGCATCCGGCCACAAAGCTCAAACCCGGGAGCCAGACTCATCCGAGGGCCCGAAGAACCCACGATCCCACACTTTTAACATGAAACTACAGAAATTAATAAGCTTTAGGGGAGTCTGTGGATTTCATCATTGTTGTGCAAGAGAGAGTTCACACAAATTCAGAATGTAGCTAACCTTCACTGTGTGTGGTTGCTAAATGCCAGAGACATCATGTGAATGATGGTTTGGTATAATACTACCTTTCATTTTGAGTTTGGCAGTGCGGCTCTTAGCGGAAGCCGAGCCGTTAGCATGCTTCAGCTCTGCAGCTCGTGCATCTACGTTTGCCTCGTCTATACCTGGACTCACTGTCTTCTACCATCTCCATCTTG
Source organism: Betta splendens (assembly GCF_900634795.4). Lineage (NCBI taxonomy): Eukaryota > Metazoa > Chordata > Actinopteri > Anabantiformes > Osphronemidae > Betta > Betta splendens. Next base: position 14,775,615 of record NC_040890.2, on the reverse strand, counting down.
CATCAACCTCTCCCGAGACCCCTGACCATCCGCGATGGCCCCATTAACACACACACACACACACACACACACACACACACACACACACACACACACACACACACACACACAGCCTAGCGCTCCCACCCCTCCACAACATGAATAATGCATTCGGACGGCCGGCAACGAGCTAATGAGTCAATTGCTTAGAGAGCCTGGTGAGACAGACACCCGTGCTCTGTGATGGTTACACTGAGCCGTCCCTTCGCTCAGGTTGTTCTCTGCACCAGATGTCCAAGGCACAGGGTGATGAATTATGGGTCATCCCTCTCGCCCCTCTTCTGCAGTGTTACCACATTAGGAGGCAGGAGCATGCGCTTAGGCTCATGTGCTTTTGCATATGTGTATGTGTTTGTCTTTGCTCAAGGATTTTTAAATATAACATGATATGGAAAAGTTGCTGAATCTATTTCCTGGTTTTCGTCCAGATGATAATGGAGTCTGGAAGCTCCCGATGCCCCGGCGATGTGACGTGACTCAGCCGCCGCTTTGAGGACGAGCGCTAACTATGACGAGCAGAGCCAGAAAAACAAAGTGCAAGATTCGAGCGGACGTGCGCTACAGTCCGGGGATTTAGAGTGTGACCAAAGCCTTTCGAGGCGACGCTATTGAAGTCACAAGCTCTTATGACAATTGCAGCCAATTCTCTCCTCGAGTCCACTCATCCACTTTAACAGTCTCTTGTAGCAGAGAGAATTTCTTCCAATGTCAGAGTGAAACACTTGCGTAAAGAGCAAGATTTCATTAATAATCCTTTTAAAGTGAAATGTCTGCCGCTGCACTTTTAGTGTGATCCCACTGACAGTCGGGGCCGACTGCGGGCCCAGTTTGTAATTGGGTCGCATGCGCCGCGCTGTAATACTACAAGAAACAGTTTAACATGTTTAAATTTAGCGGCGTGTGGTCAACGCTGCGCAGGGAGCCTTCAGAGGCGAAGAACACGCCTCGCTGGCTGGTTTTCCATCACAGTTCGGCCTTTTCCTCTGCGCGTCGCTGTAACTACAGCACGCAGGCACCAGAAAGCAGCGGCCAGCGTTTAATGGAGAAAACGGAGAACCTGAAACAGCATATGCTGATCTTCAGTCACGGAAACAAAGTTCTCTTGATTTGTTGTGCTTTTGTCATGTCTGCACAGTTCAGTAAGGACAAGCCATAAATCCAATTACACTGTAAAAGCAGCAGTGAGTGGCACTGGCATCGCTTTGAGACCAGCCACGAGCAGTCTGTCTAATGGGTAGACTATACTCTGACAATTAGTGGAGAATCTCCCCCTGTAAATATTCCCTGCGCCAAACTGTCTGGCTCCCCCTGACAGATCTTTATTAGCGTTAGGTGCCAGGAAGATGTGCATATTGATTACCAACTGTTTCATCTATCTCAGTCCAAACATCTACATTCTTCTGATACATAATTCAGAGCAGCCACTCACGTTTAGATGCGTCTTGACCAACTGTAAATAATTTATGACAGACATCAGTACCAAAATAATCATCTCTACCAAAATATTCAATCACTAAGAGGCTCAGCGTGATCTCCGTACCCGGCGCAAGCGTCCTACATCCCACACAATCACTCACATCATGAAATGATGGCGGTGCCATCATATATGCAACAATCAACGAGGCCTTTATCTGTCTATTTTTGTATTGATTTTTCTAGATTGAGATTGTGATGGCGCCCAAGCCTTCATTGCGGAGCCGAATCAATGGCTGTGAGCGTCACGTTATTCATAGCTCCGGCGTAACTTCATCAGAAAGCTCCCTAATTACTCGCAGCTTCCCCCGTTCTACTCCGGGGCCACGCAGACGCCGAGGATTTGTCAGCGTCTCAGTCAGTCGATGAAAAGTATTGCTAATTAATTATCACTTATTTGCAATCCAGCTCCTGATGAGATGGCCAGATGCAGGTCTCCAAATGAGTGTTTTAATGAGACATTTAGGAAGGTGTAACTAGAAAATGCAGGTGAGAACATTATGTAGTACAGTAATTAGTGAGATAACGGCTGTGGTGCAGAGTTCAGGCTCCCTCTGAACAGTGATGAGTGTGATTTGGGCAGTTTTACTGTACCTTGACTTGTTTTTTAACTGGAAACTCATTATGACTCATTGAAGAAGTTCGTTGACCTTATTTCACTGAGCCTTTGATGAAGCGATTACATTGATCCAGGTTCATTTAGATGTAATAAATAGATTTAATTAGCATTTGAAAATGTGGCTGTAGAAGCCAAAAGCAATGCAGTAGCTCTTGGCTGTTGTGACATGAGACGCGCTTATAAGTATATAATAATGTAAGCGAGTGAAAACCCTGCATGGTTCATGGTTCACTCAAACTACTGTATCATGACCTAGAGTAAGTAAGAGCTAAGAATATAAATTCATCCTGAATGTCTGCTATTATGAAGTGTTATGGATAAAAACATCAGTGGGTTCATCTCCACTTGTCCTGTCTGTCACGACGCCGCTGTGGAGAACGTTCAGACTGAAAATCTTTCAGAAAATGAAAAGTATTTCCTGTCATAAATGTTTTAATAAAAGTACTTTTAGTAGAGTAATTTCCGCCGCCTGAGCTTTTTTTCCTCTAAAATCGGCATCATACACCTAAGATGGACTGAGGCAACCAGTTGCCTGGCCGAGTCAAAATAGGAAATGTTTATTGAAAAAATTATGGACTCTCTGTCCTCCAGGCTAAAAAAGGCAAGAAATCAGAGAAGTGTCCGCTCGCTATCAGCTCGCACTTCAAAAGCCCACATCTGTGATGATATGGAGCTGCATTAATGCACGCAGCAGCGATAGCCCACACAGCTGTGAAGGAGCCAGTAACAATACACTCAATGCACACAGCAACATTTGATGGTAAGGCCGTTCTTATTTCACCCAGCTAAGCTGAAGGCTGCACCTGCAACCTGTGACCCGTTTAAAAGCGCATGCAGCTGCTGAACACCGAACATGTTCTGTTACTTTTGACATGAAACTTTACGTTAATATAGAAATATATATTGGTGTAATTTTGCATATAGGTGGAAGATGAAATATTTGCAGAACTTCCAAGAACCAAGACCAGAAAGGTCATGGATATTCAATTAAATTCAATTGTTGTCAATCGAGTAGTAGCACATATTACTGAAAATGTCAAACGTCAGTCTGCAGGTGGCATCAAGTCAGCGCAACATTAAAGTCATTCAAAAACTGAGATTTTCACTCAGAACCAACCAACTGAATGACTGATGTGAGTCTCCACATACAGTGACCTGGTTCCTCCTGGGTTAAAACCATCCCTACAACACACGGAAGTGCAAGCACGTCGTTTGATTGGATTCACAGTCACCAGATGAGGATAGGACCACATTGGTTCTATCAAGGTCCACAAGCTCCAGGATGAAGTTTACAAGTTCTGATTTTAATTCTGCTCGCCAGCTTATCGCCATCTATTCTCCTGTGACGAGCAGTAGGTGCTGATAAGCAGCCACTGCAGCCACGGTTTGTGTTTCCACTTCAAAGTGGTCACCTTACAACACAACCGCCAGCACTTTGATGCGACTCAGCACATTACCAAACAAACCAAAACCAGCATCGGCTCCTGATCTGAGACAAGTAAAGAGAAAAGGGATGGAGAGCATGGAGAGAAACCATGACTGAAAACACCATGAAACAAACTTCATACCAAACCCACTTCCACAACAACTGACACACGTAAATAAAAGCTACGTAACAAGAATTTCTCAAAGCAAACATTCATTTAATCCCATATAAGACAAAGACGACATATCAGGTGTTAAAGCCCTGTATATTTTAAAAAGCCTCAGTCTCTGTCTGCTTCATCAAGCTGTCATGTGCCAAAATGACCATGATTAACCACTGATGGAGGCAGTGGTTCAATGAGGCAACACAGGAACATAATTAATTAGAAGGCTGCCATTATACCATAATGATTTCTTAGTGTTTTACCCTGAAAAGAATTATTTAATGTGGTAATAATATGGAAAGAATGATCTCATACTACTAGAGTATGTTTTTTGATATAAAGTGTTGGCCTCAAACATAAAACTTCTATCAACTACAATATTTAATACTGTAAACTAACAAAACACTGGTATTTACAAAAAGAGAAATTCAAAAAATGACCATCACCATAGAAACACAGTTTAATAAGACTCTCTCTCAAAAATAAAAAATGCAAACAAAACCGGAGCTCCACAATTGACCAAATTAGTAATGCAACACAGGTTTGAAGCCAAACAAGATGAGCGTTTTCATCCTGCATCAGTTGTATTTAAATCATTTGCTTTCTTATTTATTCAAAAAAGCAATTACTCGAAGCTGAGGAAATGATTTGTTGAGGAAAGTAATGTTTCCTACGCGTTTCCGTTACGACTCTTGTTTATGTAATTACCAAACAAACACTGGCCCTGCTAATAACTCATTTATTTGCAAATATCAACAGCGTTCGCCACAAAGCTAACGCAGCTCCGTCCGTCATCATTAAGGTCTTTAATTGGTTGTGAGAGATACCTTCTCGCTTACAACACATCAGCAGCTCATCTATGCAGCGCCTCTATTTGGACCCAAACAAACCCGTCGTTTCCCCCCATTTCTGGAGCAAGGTCGCGCCGGGCGGCGGCGCTCTGATGTGTCGCCCTCCTCGCAAGGTCATGTGCTGCCAGCTCCAGCTGATTAGCATGGAAGCAAGGCGGCCGCTCGGGGGGGGGGATTCCTGCACATGCTCACTTGGCCCGCGAACAAGGTGGGGCTTACCCACATTCTTTACTGGGGCTTTAGCAAGAAGAAAGGTCGCTCTGGCAGACGGCCCCTTTGACTGAGGCTCCCCCCAGGGTTCAAACGGCAGCAGACAAAGCACTCGCAGCACTCCAAACTTGGCCGCGGCCCGCGCTCCACAAACACTTTCACAAGGCCTCCGCCACAGAGTCCCCTTTCGAGCCGATAAGAAGCCTGCGAGACACTACAGTTTGCTTTCACACTCCAGCATGTGAGGCACGACGGTGCCCGCACGCACCTCCGAGGTAACGGCTGATCTATTGGTCTCCAGCAGGGAGTCCAAGAAAAGCAACATGATTATCAAACGCTCAGGAGCGGGTCCAGCAATTTAGAGGCCAAAAGCACAGTCAAAGCGAGGACAGGTCTGTGTGCGAGAGCAGGTTCTGCCTCACGGAGAGGTAAAAAGCATGTAATACAGGAAATCATACCTGACCTGCAAGGTGTCCCTTTGTTGGTGTCCAGCGTCATCACTATCCGTTCCCGGCATAAACCCATTTACGAGGCTGCTCGGCCGCACCGATGCAATGGGTTGCTTTTTGCTGAATTCACCGTGAGTGATTTTTATTCTCATCGGGTAAAAATGAAACAAGCCAGTTCCACCAAAACCTCACAAAATAACAAATAAACCGTTGCTTCTGCGACGTCACAAAGACCGTCCGCTGATTAACTGGACAGAACCTGCTCACATACAATGGAAGGAAGATACTGTCCAGATGGGAGAATAAACAGGTTATACAGTAAGTTAGACGACTAGAGTAGAAACCAACTGTCTTCAGGCCCTGAGATTATTTATCCTTTAAAGGTCCAAACCAACACGTGCACTGAAGGCGGCTGCAGAACTTGTCAATTGGTGCTTGTGCCGCTGATTGGGACCGTGGGTGGAGCTGCGCGGGCAGATGGTGCAGCAGCAAACAGCACTTCAGGGGAGAAATGTTGCTTTTCTGGGCCTTTTGTTTGTCCGCTGCCTCCAGAACAACACAGACGCACACGCACACAACTCACGTTTTGATCAGCCATGCGCCTTTCATCAGGGGCTTCACGTTTCATGTTCTTAGTGTGTTTATATGGTGAAAATATACTCTGTGCATGCTGCAATAAGAAGATTCAATCAAATAAGATATATACATATATATTAGTTCAATAATGGGAATATTTGCTGGATATGGGGTGAAGGCAAACGCTGAAGTAGGGTATGAATGTATAAAAAGCCTAACAAATAATAAATCAAGTAGAATATACAGACTCTTTCTATTCTTTTGTTCTCTTCATCGTTACCCCACCACCACCACCACCACCAAAGTGTTCACAGTATTTCCACAGTCCACCAGCTCCTACTGTAGCTGCTGTTTGCCAATATACAGTACACCTATAGGGTCAATGCCAACGGCTGACATCTAAACCCAGAGAGACATTAGAAGGATCCCGTTCAACCGTTAGATTCAAGGTTGAGTCACCTGCAGTGATCTTGCAGCTGAATGAAACCACTACAGCCTTTCCAACATATCAGAGCAGACCCGTCACAGTATAATTCACATTTCTCACCAACCAAGCAATTACAATCAATTGTAAACTGAATATTTATATGCTTAAGTAATTATGCCCTTCTATTTAAGTGCTTCCATTCAATCAATGCTGCACAAATGTGTTTACGCTGTTAACAAATCAACTTTCTGACGCTTGACACTGATGTGATGACATGTAATTGTAAATAAATATGCTGCATAGTAAGTTATTCTGAACTTTAGTACCGGTGGCGTCAGTGTTGTCAGCAGCATGCTGTGTTTTTGTGTTTATGCTCTCAGACTACGGCATCGCTGGCTGATCGCTGGCTGATCGCTGGCTGATCGCTGGCTGATCGCTGGCTGATCGCTGACTGATCGCTGGCCGATCCCTGGCTGATCGCAGGCTGACGGCTGATAACCTAATGCCTGTTGATGTACACATTATTTGTGCCGTGTGATCTGCAAGCGAGCGTTGGTGCTCATTTATGAACTGTTGCTATTATTGTACAGTGCGGCCGCTTTCATTTCCTACAAGCGGAGAACACACTCCAGAGAGATCTTTATGGCCATTAGGCAGTAAAATTGAAAAGTAATCAAGTCTTGGATAATGATAGTGATGATGAGCAGATGCGAATCAGTCGTAACCTTTTGTCATCTGCAGAACTGTGCGATTTCATTTTGGCCCAATGGTGAAAATCAGCTCCAAACAATTTTCAGAGGATTTAGGCACTTTTTTTGAATAATCGCTAATGCTGCCTCTGATCAATTCATTCTTTAAACACAGGATATGATCAGACTGTAGGACATTCATAGTAATGAATGCATTATTTAATTTGAATCTAATAACATGCATGTTGTTTTTTTTATTCATTTCACGTGATTAGTCATTAATTATGACTAATCACGTGTTAATGTTGTCTACATTTACTTTCTAGCGACGAGGCTCCACAATAAAATGCAAATTACAGTTCACTTTTGTAAATAGGTCCAACGAACAGGAGAGAACATGGCCGACGTTTCTTCAGCTGCTTTACGGAGTCACACACCGTGAAGCTGCATAAGTTTAGGAACTAATGCAAGTCCTCGCGGGTGAGGGGCCATCACAAGATCTGAGCTCTTCTGCCCGACTCCTCCACTTCTCTTAAGATTTCCCTCCGAGGACTAAATCCTTTCGGCTTGGTCTAATTTATTGCCGCTCCAACTCTGTCTCAATAAATCGCAGAGATTTTTATTTTTTTATTTTTTCCTGCGTTTGAAAGCCGAAGCTGTGCTGATGTGCCCTGGCAGAACCTTTTATGAACGCAGCAGAGGTGACATGTTCTTCCTGGAGCAGGGAGGGAGATTTCACCCCGTTGGTGCAAGCATTCACCACATTATAACTCTATAATATATGCTAAGCTGTGTTTTTATGAAGACAGTATTAATGGGTGGGGTCGGTGTAACTGCCTTAAACAAGGGATTAGCCTGTCGCTGATGAGTCGAGGCTCTATGATGGGATTATTTACATTTCTCTGGTGGCAGGGTGCAGGTGTCATTAGAAATACAAATCCTCTAATAAATTTCTGCATTGGGGGAGATTCTGAATTAGGGGGTGCGTTGCAGAGAGTGCCGCCTGGAACAATGCTTGTGTCATCCGCAGTCTAACAGAATTTGTGGCGTTAATCTGCATTATGTGAAGTTGAGAGTTAAAAAGTTTGGCTCCACTTTCTCGCCAGCGTGCCGCCTGATTGGCTCAAAGAGCGAATTGACAATGTTCTAATCAGAGGAAATAATAGCCGGCGCGCGCAACGCCATGAGTGAGTGAGACACCTGAGTTACAAACACTTGCTGGATAAATACAGTAATCCGATCAAAGAACCCCGAGTCCTTTTCCTGCTCTCATAATTCCCTGCTTTTAGCCAGGCTCTGGCTTAGCATCACCTCCCTTGGTAAACGCATATATTAACATTCCTTTAATCCCTAACAGAGGTTTGATGATAACACACGGACACTTCACAGAGTGTTCTTTCCCTTTTTCGAGATTAACCATCGTCGCCTTGACTAATTACTTCCTGTTCACCCAGTAATTACGTATAATTGAGCAACCTTTAGAAGATAAGCATATTTATTGGTTGCATTATCAGCTCATAATATGACAATTCATCTGTTGCTGCTGCTCTCAGCTGATGCCATCAGCCATTTTATTAATCACATTACATCAACAACACCAATAAAGATGCTGCTTTTGAAATTGGCATTTACACTATAAACACCAAATTCAGGTGTACGATTTTCCTCGTTGAAAAATTAATCACATACCAGTTAATTAGTTGGTCTATTAAATGTCTTTATGTGGTATCATTTAGTCGACCACTAAAACACACATCTCCGTCATAAAAAACCAAAGAAAAAATCATGGGACCTAAATATTTCGCATTACCCAAAAGACTGATACTTTATGAGCTGCCATTGTGATAATGGCTACTGATTAATGTGTACTTAACAGTTGCTAATTATACGACCTACTAATAGAGGTGGAGGTATTTGTACATATTTTCAGTTTAAATGTGACCTAGTTACAGCCACAAAAATTCCTGCCTCTCGTCTCTTAGGTCAGCGTCGGCAGTTTGTGTATTAATACTTTCAAGGCTGTAGGTTTGTTCCTTCGTCATCAGCTGATCAACACTACAACCTGTACTCATTACGGCGCTGATGATGAAATTTTGCAGCCTCCGCTCGAGCGCTGTTCAGGAGCACAGATCGATACTGTGCATCACAGAACAAATGCATTTTTTTCGTCTGGTGATTCAATTCAAGTTATCTCGAAAAGTCTGTAATAATCAAAGGTTCATTGAGCACTGATGCAAATGAGGAGTTTAATTAAGCTCTACTGTGATAAGTAGGACAACCTGCTAATTAATCACTGACAGAGGTTCTGTACAGTATAACCCAGTGTAATAATGGGTGGTACACGCTTACAGTACACGTATTAGGGAGTTTGTGATGAATGGATTATGTTTGCCGGGTAACTGTTATTAGATTTACCTGGTAAACATTTTTCACATTTTGTAAAGTGATTAAAATAAGATCAAAAATTAATGAAAAGTTAATTTACTATAACCTTTAACAATGTTTGTATCATATAACTGCATTGATGATGCTAGGCTGTAATTCAGATCAGTAGTGCTTATCACAAATTAACCCTATGTACCCCAGTGTACAGTAAGGGGTGCATAGGGTTCATTTGTGATAAGCTAGGAAATATTTTCAAGCATTAGTCAAACTGTACATCACCAACAGTGGAAAACGAGGCAGGCAGTGAAGAGAGACAACACATTACACGTTTATTGAGATTCTAATCAATAAACTTTCCTTTTATACTTTTGACACCAATTCATAATCAATAGGGCCTGAATGAAAAGCCATTTTAACAAGTTATTGCCACTCAGTATTGGTATGTCTCATAACTTTGCAACCCCTTTGACAGACTCGACAGCTTCAAGTCTTCCCAGGACTCCCACAAGCTGCAAACACCTGGATTTGGGCAGTTTGTCTCATTCCTCCTTGTCGATCCTCTCAAGGCGCTGTGAGATTGGAAAGGCAACACCTGTGAACTGCCATATTGGGGTCTTTTCACAGATGCTCTATGGGGTTTAGACCTGGGCTTTGGCTGAGCCACAGAATGACAGTCATAGATTTGTTCCAAAGCCGCTGCAGCATTGTCTGGGCTGAATGCTGTGGGTCATTGTCATGCTGAAAGGTGAATTGTCAGTGTCAGTTGTTGTGCACTCTGGGGCAGATTCTCCTCAAAGACCCCTCTGCACAGGCTGCACTCTTCTAATTTCTTACCAGTCTCCCTGTCGCTTCCAGCGAAAAGTGCCCCCACACATTCTTGACGGAGGGGATTGTTATGTACTGTAGGGATGAGCAGGAAGTGAGTGTGGTCAGAGCTCCTGCTCCAAAACAAGCCTGGTTGGATCCAAACGTCCTCTGTTTGTCAATTACCAAAGCTCCTCTGCTGGTTTGACACGCGTGTCCTCACCCACACTATGCTTCACAGTTTTTAGACAGAGCTCGAATGAAGACTGCAGTTTGAATAGTGACGACTTCTATACACAAGTGCATCATTCCAAAAAATCAAGATCAATTAAGTTCACTTCAGCAGAGTGGTCGCAAGTCAAGTTTGTGCACTGTATTGAAGAAAATTAAAGAAAAAAGAGACACCTGACTGATGTGAGGAGCTGAGTAAATGCTCTGAATGCTTTCATAAATAAGATTCAGGTTTTTGTATAAAAATCCTAAATATTATAAAACACTTTATGAGTTGTTGCTGTTTTTGGGAACACAATTTATCTATGTAAAATTAGATGTAGAACAGAATCAGATATGTTTTGGTTTTGGGCTTTTTTGCCAGAGAGAAGCTGTATTGACTTAGTTGTAATGAAAAGTAAATTACATTCCACGAGCTCATCATATGCTTTGTATGTAAATTACAGCAGCGCGGCTTGTTTTCTTTGAGCTGCCAATTATCCTCAAAAAAAAGAAAAAACAGAAAGCACAAAAGTCTTTTGAACCGCATTAGAAAATGAAAACACGCTGCACTCGCTTTCATTAAAAAGGTTTTGACAGGAGTATAAGGTTTTGATGAGAAACAATAACTAAGTGCACATGTGTTTTAATAGATGGGAAAGCTTTTCTCCACAACGTGGCAAGTACCTGAGCAGCATCTGAGCGGAGGGAATGCTGCTGGTGAATACAATCACAAACACCATGATAAAAACATGGTGGTAAACAGTTTATATGAAGCGGTGGTGAAGCGGTTCTGCAACCAGGTCATCTGGGTCGAGGAACTAGAAGCAAAGTGTGGCTATGAAACCTATCAATTAAAATGTTGTTATTATGATTACACTATTACTGCAAGAATCTAAACATAAGCCTCACACAGTTGATGCTGAATGTGAGGACATGACAGGAAAGTTGATCACTGGCCAAGAGTAATGGTATGGTTTTGTTGAATTGAGCGTTCTGGGTCCCGTCCTTGTCCGGGCTTTTCTGTTAACTGCACGTCCAGTTTGTCGTCGTACACACGCAAAGACAGACCAAATTTGTCCATCTCCTTGTCTCCACTTCACTCTTCCTTGATCTTGTATCTGTGCAGGCAGTTTCCATAGAAACCTAACTTTATTATCCAACTACCCTTTACTACCTTGTGGGAAATATCTTTGTCCACTTACACTCTAATTATGTTTGTATGAATACTAAGCCGGCTCCTGAATACCTACAAGGTGTCAGACAGCAATAAAACTACGGATGATGTGCGTGTGTTTGGGATGTGGAAGGATGCTCGTGCCTCCGCCTCCTGTTCCCTCAGGAATGATCATTTTTATATTATTCGATTTTACTTTTCTTACTTTTGCAATTTGAGTTTGCCCTCCGAGCTTTTTTTTTTTTTAACCACATAGGGAAAAAAAGCTGTGTGTTCGTGGTTTAGTGTCTCAGCAACCATTTTCTCACCTGTAGCAACAATTGGGCAAGTGTGAATAAACAACATCAACATACCACCGGGGAGAAGCGGTTGAGTTTCTCCAGTATTTTCCTCATGTTCCTAGTGTCCACATCAACATCTTTTAGAGCCTACACAAATACTGGTATGTGCTGAGGACAAAGGTCCCTGAGGAATGAAGACGCATCAACAAAACTACATTGCCAAAATAAAAAACATGCACAAAAATGCAACAAAAACAGAGGGTAATGATGGATGCAATTTCACCTAGCAACTGCTAAAGATTTCCTATCAGAGCTCCTTGGCTGACGGAGCGGACACCAACCGGGAGGTGCCAGAGGTACGCGGTCATCCCAAGAGGGTGAAAACCCATCGTTTGCTGCCAGGCTATACTGCTTTCTACACTTTTTCACCATCTAATCATTCCATCTACTGCAACGATAACGTTCCATTGCCCAGAACCGCGTACGGATATTTCTCTGCGAATGAACGGTATGTGGTGCGAGGGAATATGAGAAAGATGTTCGTGGGCCACTCGTGGCAGGTGTGTGCTCGAGTCCAAGCGCTTTCATTGGAAATTGATGGCTCAGCGAGAGACAGGCCAGCGTTTGATCAAAGCGCGGCAACTGACATCTCAACATATGCTGAATGAATTATTAAAAATACAAGTGACCCCTTGTGAAGAAATAAATTGCTGCTCCTCCTGCATCCGCATATGCAATATGTCAGCTGGGGAGGCAAAGTGGAGGTTATTTTTTAGTAGCTTAAATCAGGATGGCAGCCTGTCACTCCAAACGAATGTGCCATTGAAGGCTGGTGCTCGGCCTCACGTCTGTAGAGATGCATCACCGCGACCAAGTGGGTCAGCAGAGGTCAGCGGCGTTGCATAGAATAATAAAGGACGTTTCTATTGGAAGCAGAAATCACAAAATGGAACTATTAAAACTGTGATTACATGAGGGTTAAAATGATTTTAAATGCAGCTGATCAAAACAGAAACTTGCTTTTTCTAATGAAAAGCCTAAATGTCTTAATTCACTAAGACGTGAACTAATAAACCAAAACCAGACTAATGATTCAGATTAGTTGCAGAGTGAGACAGACTGGCAGGTCGGTTGAACTGTTCATTCATTTGGGACATCAAGCGAAGCAGAACGCATTAAAACAGAGGTATATTTTGGGAACCTGTTAGATATTTAGCATCGCTGCTCAAAGGACATTTTAATAATCTGAGAAATTAAATAAATAAAAGACCCCACACATGAAGCACAAACTCTGGACCGTCCTTCCCATGAGGCAACAGTGAGGCGCCGCGCCGCCGAACCCATGTCTGTTTATTTATATCCTCACCCTGTGAGCGTGACTTCACGCGGAGTGACGGAGTTTGGGCGAGGAGGGACTGGTGCGAAAAACAGGGAAAATGGGAGAGAGAGAGAGAGAGAGAGAGAGAGAGAGAGAGAGAGAGACGGCAGGTTGATCGCCATCAAACATGAGCCTGACTCTACAGAGGATGAGGCGCATGTGCAGCTGAATGCCATTAACGACTAGCAGCGTCCTCACACAGCTCACACTCTGCACAATAAGCCGGTGGGAAGGTCCAACAGAGCGGCGGAACAGCGTGACGGCGGGCGCTGCACAGTCGACTCGCTCCGCTCAAACTGAATAGATTTTCTCTCCCTGTGCAAAAAAATACAGATTCGCAACCCGGACACAAAGTCCACTCCAGCTAAATACTCCACTCGCGGTCTCCGTGCTGTCACGCGAGTCAAGAAGGAAGGATGTTGATCAAGTGTGAAAAATTCAAATGGCACCTTTGCCGTTTTCTGAGTTATTCAGTAAATAACTGTCTAAAACCTGGTGTCATGCATTAATGCAGCCTGCTAGGACACCTCCTGCACAGACAAGTGTACTAGACTTTAATTTATGCTAAGTGAAAAAAATTACCATACGTCTGCCATAAGAGCAGTGGTGGATCCTGAGCTGGCTCACAGAGGGAGCTGATTGGCCTTGTGTTGTTAATCAGCAGTTGTTTTAGAGGTTGTGTCAGATGGCACAGATTCTGGCTTCCTGCCGGAGAAGATGCGCGCGCGTGCATATAAAGATGGCTCCGCCATCCCAACCAAGTGAAGCTAGCAAGCGGATCAAAGAAAGCAGCTGGTCCAGGAGAGGCAGACTCACCCACGGCCCGTCTCTCCGGCTGCGTACGATAGGGGTGGAACTGCTAAAAGACGCCTGACAATACTTCAGAGGGAGCTGTCAGCAGTACACCTGTCTCCGCGGAGGCTCATCTGAGGCTCAGGCAGTGAGCTTAGCGAGATATAGGTGTAAGTGGGTGCAATTTGTAGCCTTGACTGCCATTAGCCTAGAATGCATCTGAAGCCTCCATCACAAATGATCCGACTCGACTCATCAAGTCGGCTTCAGAGGTTGTAAAATCAGAGCCCGGATTGTTCACCGCCGCGGCTTCTCTTGGGGCCTCCGTGGGAGGGAAGACACTTCAACAAGTAGACGTGCCATAAATTGCAAAGAAAAAAAGGTCTGACACATGAACAGATGGGTTCAGTATATTACTCTCGCTGCCCGTCCACCTTCACCTGATGAAGTGAGGGAAAGGGAAGAGAGGAGAGGTGGAGTGAAATGATCTGTGTCGACGCATTAGACCAAACTGCTCCTTCACCTGAACATACAAATGAGGCCCAGTGGCATGAGCAATGTCAGGGCAATTAGAAGTCCCGTGTTTGGAGGTGACATCCACCCCCGACTCCGATCTCCCCCGGACGCCCTGCCAGGAGAGACACGGACGCCAGGAAATCGTTAGTGTAATTGATATTAGCAGCCTTATTAAACCAAAGCGCGGAGAACAAACAAATAACTTTGCGCGGTCAAGAATACAAATGATTCCAGAGGCAGAAACGCATTAAACTCTGACGGAGCGCAAATTGTTGAGGGGGGGGGGGGTTGGAGTCGCTTTCAGTTTAATCAGCCCGAGCTGGTTTCCATTTATAGGAAGATGGATTGATATTTTACATTAAAGCATAGACGTTTTGTTTTTAATCCTGGTACTTCATTGTACCAGGATTCAGCGCAGCCCTCGACAGACGTCAGGTTCACAAACGAATACGGTAAAAGAACGTTTGCGTTCGGCACCAGAGCAGTAACAGTGTCGACCATTTACAGCATCAGCTGCAGGTAAAGTACTGTAAAGACTGTAGGTCGACCCTGTGATGAGGCATTCAGGGACAGTTTAAAACGAAGGTTAATCATGCTTTGAAATCATACATTCATAAAAAAGGAAAAAATCCAAACCTAAAATAAATTAAATCCATATAAAATACAAATAAAAGAACTAAAGGAACTAAACCAAAGGTGCTCTAATACAGACACACCTGCTACTGCACATGATGACACCCACTCACATCAGGGAGATGCCTCCGAACAGTAACGTCAGTCACCAAGTCATTTCACTTGAGCACATACTAGTTAATTGCCTTGCTCAGGGGCACCTCAACATTAGCTGGGGAGAGAGGCAGAGCGGTGCGTGTTCGTTGGGCCCTGCGAGGTGCTGGGAGTGTCAGGGGTTTAAACCAATAACCTTCCAATCACGGACCTATTTCTATATGCTTTAGGCAACGGCTGCCACCAGAAATCTCGGCGCAATTATCGGGTCATGAAGATGTGTCTTGGAATTTTCAACAGGGAAAAAAAAATTCTTAATTTCTCTATTTTGGAAGATCATTTACGGAGGCTATGAAGCAGAGAATTCAATCAATCCTAATGGATTGTGACAAACAAGTTGAGTGTGTTCTACCAGTGACAAACCTGCCTCTGGGATGTACTGTATCAGGGTTAAGCATAAACAACACAGGACATGCAGATGCCTGTGGATGACATTCTATATGGTTGGACAGCGTCGTCTCAGCTCCGCGTGTGAACTGTGATTTCTTTGCCGCCTCGATATTTATCTAAGGCGGCCTCGTCAGACACATCTCTTTTCAAACTCAATTTGTTGGGCCTATAGTTCAAGGTAAATTGCCCGGTCTTGTATACATGATGTAAGAAAAAATAAAATGGAAAAGTCACGATTTCACCCGCTGTTCTCTGCAAAACTCCATCATTCTCTGATGAAAACGTGTCTCTGTGATCAGAATGTGTCGCTGAGTGATGTAGGTGGTTAAGTGAAAATAAAACCATAAGTGTAAATGTCAAACGTAAACAAAGTAAAGTGTATATATACTTTATATATATATATATATATATGAAGGAGCCCAGACCAGCGTTGCCTGTCAGAGCTCACTAGCTGAGTATGACTGATTTATACCTGAGTGATAAAGAGAATCATGAGCGCTTGTGCAGAATCCCACATCGAAGGCGCATTGTGTTTTTCCCACTCTATCAGCAAACGTGTCAGTTCTCCTCTGTACTTATCGGAGCACCTTGACAGTGCTTTAGAAGCTTGTTTAGCCATTCTCTTAGGTTCAGTGGAGGAAAGGAGGAGCCTTCCCCGGCAGATTGATGTAATCGCATTCTCCCCCTTAATATTCAGTTTACGGCCGTATGTATCTGCATGTCACTGGGTAATCTAATAAGAGTCCTTGGGATTCACTTAGCTCAGATGATAACCCAATTTGGTAACTTAATATTGTCTCTATGCTCGTGCACAGCAGGGGGCTCATAAAAACAAAAAAAGTCATCATTGAAAAGCACATTTTCCACAAGCACATACATAATGAGCGCAGTATTAAATTGTTGGTTTAATGACTGAACTACGCACCGACATGTAGTGTCTTCACATTCACATGTGGCACTCATAATGATAATTGCTAAATTATATCCCACATTGGCATCATTTAACACACATTTCCAGCACCAAAGATCATTTATTGGCATTTATTTGTAGCTTTGTTTAACTAAAATATATTAATTCTGCTAATTACGGTTTATGTCAGTCAGCACTAATGAATGGACGTCGGTGGGTGTCTCAGATTGTTTGTTTCTTTGGGTGACATTTTACCTAAATGCCACATACCCTTGCTGCTTTTTCCGGCAGACAGGCAGTGGGTAAGTGTTATTTCTAAATCACCGTACAATTGTCTGGCAAATATCTCTGAGCACAACACATATTCAATCATGGGAGTTTTCCGCCTTGTCACAGAATTATTGTAAAAACAACTACAAAATATTAATATAATTACTATATCTGTTCATACCAGTAACATGAATAGAATAATACATCACATACTTTGCACACACACACATCGTAATTAATGTGAATATGAGCAGCAGAACCGTTTAATGAGTTTCCTGCTAAAATGACAAATCTATACAATTTTTTGCAGAAATAATTACAACTGTGTTTTTCCCTGACTCACTTCAGAAGAATGACCTGGGGTTGAGCGTTGCTTCCTCTCATGATCCCTCACAGTGGTCCTGAGCCCCAAGATGTGAAAAGCCTAATACATTTATTAGAAATCATTGTGAAAACTAGCCATGCTGCATTTGTTGGTTCAGTAGTGACAACATGTTAATTTATCTGACCAAACTAATCACATTTAAGGCAGGAAAACAAACAAACCAAAGCCTCAGCTGATGTGCTGTGCTTTACCACCCGGCGGTCTAATAAATTTTTATTTTGCTCCAACCCCTAGCAAAGCGAATAATGCGTGGTTAAATGAAGTAATCATTTTTACTGGAGACATCACTCACGGGGAGATAGCAGGTAGGTATATCACTTCCCACCATATGGTCATGGCTGTCAAGCGCCGGCCAATCAGAAAGCAGCAATTTGCCACAGTGTTCCATGTTGTGATTAAATAGTTCCAAGGACGGCTCCGGCACACAGGAAGGCTCTCTGACCGGGCTGATACTCATCTCCGGCTCCAGATTGGAAGTGGTGGTGGCACAGCTACGTAGCGCTCTCTGTCTGAATTTGTTATGTTATTCTTTCCCATTTCCCCCACAGGCTCACTGTGCAATAGACTGTTATTTTGGTCTCATGAATATAGAAAATTTCAACTTGACTCTCAACTCTGTTGAAATCATAAAAAGTACAGAAAGGAGAGAGGTATGAATATATTTCCAAGATGGTAAATCACAGAGAAGTGGGCTGTGAATAATGAAGCCCCAGAAAATATAGGCCATTACACAGGCACTAGTTACAGTTCTTTGATGTAATAAAAATAGATCAAATCTGCGATAATGTGTTACATTTAAACATCTTACATGTTCTGAACGCTTTGTGTGTAATACGTGGTATTTTTTGTACATTACAGGTTGTGATCACTGTGCACAGAAAAACTGAACCTTAAACTACAAAATGTCACATTTTCTCAAACAATAATTGAATAAATAAATAAATAAATACTGAGCAAATCCTGACCCAGTAGAACATCTGGTGTATGAGTCGTGTGTACAATAATGTAGGTGTTAGAAAACTGTATGAGGGGAAAAAAACATTAAAAAGAAACTCTGTTTTGGAGGATCGACCACAACGAAACAAAAGTATGTGCCTGTGTCACCGTTTGTTACTGAATGTAGCTCACAGACAAAAATGATCCGAGATTCCTACAGACTCCCCATCTCTTCTCATGATAAGCTTTTTATATGAATGTGTAATAATATTAAACATAAATGGAACATTATTCTGAAAATCTCTGACTATTTGTAGACATGGCTGTTCACACATGGATGGAACCTCTTCACTCCTCACAGTTGCTCTTTTTACACCCAATCCACGTAGTTACTGACCTGCTGCCAATTAACCCAATCATTTGCAAAACGTTCGTCCAGCTCTTCCTCGTTTCTGACACTTACTTTTCCAGCTAATATGTTTTATTTTGCTCCGTTTCTTTTCCGTAACAAATGCAGCTTCAAACAATAACATTTACCCCAATTTTTAGGAGTATTGTTAGTTTGGTGAGACTGAAATCTGCTATTAAAAAGAGAAGCTGCCCAAACGCGCTCTGCAGAGATTTTGTAACTCGCTGTTTTCAGCAGCAGTTGTTGTGGCTCATTTAAAGCTTAGGGGCCAGACTGGGGCTAACAGTTATACTACAGGGGCAGTTAAATTAGTTTCAGCTCAGTGTTTAGCGGCGCAGGCCCCTTTTACTCCCACCACTCTCATGGGGTTGTTTTCAACAGTCACAGCAGGCTGCTATGTTCAGTGAAAGCTCCGAAAACACACAGAACACTACCTGCTGAGCACTAAACAGCTCACAAACAAAGTTGGAGACCAGATGATCAACTTTGGGGCTGTTTTGCGGCTAAAGAGACACATTTTCTTTGGAGTTGGCAGAAAGCAAGTAAAACAAAGTGATGTAAAACAGTTGACATGAGGTCTGAGTCACAGCTTTGGATGAAAATTAATGTTCCACGAATGTAGAAGTAGAGTAATTAAACTAAACAAGCAACCACTATATTTACTATATAACCTAAAATCTGATAAAGACCTGAGGGTCTGGTTTGCTCAGCGGCGCTCATCAGAAATCACTCCTCTCCTGATGGAGCTCAGAATTCATTTCACCTCCTGATTTATCCTGATTTATCCTGATTTACATCTCACACAAGCTAGACTTATCTGGAGGTCACTCAGGCATTCAGCATCATCATTTCTACAGGAGCCCAAAGTGGACAAAACAGTGATACTAAATTCACAAACAGCTCAAACTGAAATGTACTGTTTGCCTGTATCGGTTGAGTTAATTTTCTTGAAAATTAAAAAGGTAAAAAAGGTACTTTTGAGGTACTTTCCTGGAGTATTTAGTCTTCCAACATTTTATGGTTAGTTATTAAATACGTGTCACTAATAAACAAAGTCCTAATAAAGTAGATTGTAAAACATCAGCTCTTTAAATGTTAATAACGAAGACAAACTGGATTAAATGAATTGTTTTCACATGAACGGTTGTTGGATTTGTCTAAGCTTTGTTGTTTTTCGCATGCACACAGTACTCTAGTTTTACGTGTTAAACAATAATTGGTCGCCGGATGCAAATGTTTTCTTATTTGCAAGGTGCGATGGCCATTATTTTAAACGAATGCACTAGTGTGTCTGAGGCGGCATCGGAATGAGGTAACGGTGACAATAATAAATGCCGGACGAGCGAGAACATGTGTTGCTCCAGACTCTGAGCGTGACCTTCTCCTGTCATCAGCGTTTATCACTGCTTGGTGTTAATGACCTTGGTTTTGTTTCAGGTTCCATGAGGCACACCTACAGCACAGCACACTAATCAGTAACATGTAACATCACCAGCAGCTTCACCAACATACGAGATTAATTGGCACCAAGGATTACCTCTTCATTATAATAAGGTATGATTAAAACATCAACATTGATTTGTGTTTTCAGTGTGATGACCACGTGCGCTGCTACACAGCTCACACCTTCCGCTTCACTACTTGTGTTTGGTTCGTTATCCGTAAACAGACTTGATGCTCGCTCCCTCACAAATAGAATAGAGGTTTTCATTGGTTGTATTAGTTTTTCATCATTATGCCCTAAATACCACGCACTGTGCTTGTTGTATGATATTTTATACTGTATAGATTTCTAAACGGCAGTGCAGGTATTTTGGCTGAATTGCAGTAGGATGTAAGAATAAATGAATCATGATTCTATGTCCACTTTATGATAATCACTGACTTAGCAGCTTTATAACGTAAGAGCCCATAAAATGACAGAATGAAAAACATTAGCGGGTATTATCATCCTGTAAAATCCACAGATGAGATAATTCACTTTAGACGGTACCCACAATGTGCTCGTGTCGCCCCGAAAAACCGATCCAGCGGATTTTAGCAGATAACAGTGAAAACCGCCCGACACCGAGTCGAGTGATCAAAGCTTCCGTTGGAATAGTCAGTGTAAATTTAACCCCTCGCGAGGCCTCTGCTTAATGTTTTAGAACAGATAAGTGGCATTAGCCGGAGACAGCTTAAGAGTTCAGTCCCATGCATGTTATTGGAAATCAGTTTCAAGATGAGGGGCAGAGTGGGAATATAGGGATACCGTATATCTTATCTGAACCTCGGGTGTTTAATGGGCTGCCTATAGGATTATCACTAGCCTCAGCAGATGTTCATTTCCAAAACATATGTCAAGGCCTAAGTGTGGTGTAAACACTACCAGTGGACAGAGTTTATCAGTTTTGGAACAGGCTCCATATTTACAGCCCCTGAGCAGTTAAGCTGAATATGTGAGTTGCAGAGGAGCCATCACCTTGGCAGGATGGGCATCGGCTGGCGAGAGCACGCTTTAAAGGCTCTTTACAATGTTTGTATTTGAAAAAAGCCCAAGCTACTCGACGCTGGTGATTTCTGGGTAATGCAGGTAGACGGAATGTGACAAATGTGTATTACTGCAACCAAAGTCGTGCTTTCATACATTCAGTGTGTGTGTGTGTGTGTGTGTGTGTGTGTGTGTGTGTGTGTGTGTGTGTGTGTGTGTGTGTGTGTGTGTGTCTGCTGGGGGTGGGCGACCACAGACTCCCATCTGGCTGCACTCCAGTGAGAGGCTAAAACTGTCTAACACGACTGTCTCCCTGCATTTCAGAGATACAGTAGCTGCGGCTCGTTTTCCCACGTTCGCCACAAGAGGCACCTCTGTCTCATTAAAGACGCCGTCGTGCCTGTTCCTCGAAAATCCATGTGTGATTCCCCAAATAGCCTCCTCGTTCCGAAGCGCCGACGGAGCGGCTAAATGTTACAGGAACCTTTAACGACGCTTCAGATAAATGGCCCCGGCTCTTCAGAACCACCACCACACACGTTTGGATCTGCACAGAGGCGGAAGTCTCTCACAGACATGACAAAGGACGCAGGAGCAGCGCGACGGCTGAATGTGTCCCTCAGAAAAGTCACACACAATGAGTTTTATCTCCCATCGATTTGTGGCGAGCAGTGTGAGTTCCGGCAGCAGAGCTCCAGTAGCATCTTTGCCATTTGCTGTTCACTAATGCATTCCTTGTGAATGTCACTATGACGCTTTACTTTGAAGACCCCCCCCCCCCCACACACACACACACACACACACACAGTTTTTTACTCAGTAAGCCTTATAATACAGCTGTGATGAGGATATCTACAGGGCTTTTATGTAACAACTTCATCAGCATTCTCAACTAGAATGTCTATATTGATTTATATACATACAGCGGCTTCTGCTGGTAAACAGCCACTGTTTCCTCCGTGAATGTGTAGCTCGGTCTCCACAGCGAAAAGCTGAGTACGACTGTAGACACACTCAGACGGAGCTGAAATCGTCTCCTCGCGAGCACAACGCCGTTGCATCATTACTGCTTTTCAGCAGCGGAGCGCTAAAGTGTGTGTGTGACAGCGGCACCGTCACCGAGGCCCAGACGTCAGCAGCATCTGGGAACTAAAGGGACACGCAGCGTAACTGGACCGGGTCGCTTCTCAGCCCCGCTGGTGAACTGGGCCGTCTCACGGCAATAAACAGCTGATTGAAAGTCTCCCGTGGCCCAGCTGAGCTACTATCCAAGGACTACACCAGCCGGTGCACTGTGGCTCACCAGTTTACATAAACCTACATTCAGTCACAAGCATTTTTCAGCGCGAGCCGGTGGTCAGGACTAAACGTAGTTCATTAACACATTAATAACGCATTGAAGCTCATCGTCATTACAATTATGATAGCATCGTATTTAAAGTGCGTTCAGCGGATTAAGCAGTCTAATCATTTCCCCTCTGTCCCTACAGCACCTCCGCGTGTGTGTAATGAGCTTCTCTACCATGGGAACAGCACTCTACCTGCAACTAATCTGCATCATATGTGTATTAAATCATAGAAATTATATTATCAGTAAAAATTTACCAAATTTAATGCATTGATGGTAATATTTTATTCGGGCATTAGAAGACGGAGGAGAAAACAGTGAAATGCTCCATGAAGACTGTATCCTAATTAACAGAGGAGCATTTACAGCATAGGCTCCTCTGCACGCTACCACCTTAATTAATTAACTTGCATCAATGAATGGCTTCATGAGGATTGCACAAGCTACGATATGTGCACAGTACACGCTGCACTGTAAATATGACAGTTGATTTCTTCAGCAGATCAGCAGCTCAGACCTCCTGGGAGCTCAGAGACGACCTCTGGTTCATAGTGGTCAGTTCAGTGGGAAGCTGAACTGAGAACTGAGGTCTTTTTGTCTGTTTAACTAGACAGTAATGCTAATGATCGCTGCCTCTGTATCAGTCTGGGCTCCTTTTTTCACATAATGGCCTTTGTTCTTGCGTATCGGCGCAGCTCTGGGCTCCGGCCTGCAGTAAGTGGGGATAAACCTACATTAAAAAGCATATCTTCTGCACCGAGTTGCTGCTCAATAGCAGCCGTTGTTCAGAGCCAATCAGCGTGTATCGCCGGATGATTACTCAAATCCACAGAAGTGTGGAATTGGACAAATTGGAGTGTCTTTTCAGCCGGCTCAGTGCTTCTTATAGTGTCAGGCTAAAATTGAACTACTCCAAGGCTAATTGTGTAACAACTCAGAGCGCCTTCACCCAAGAGTTATGCACAGAATTCAACGTTACTATGGACAAAGACACAAAATGATAATCAATTCCAGGGTAAAAAAAAAAGTAAGATGGAGCTACAGTACTTTCAAATTCAAATCAAAGCGAGCACTCGAGACGACCATGACTGAGCACAACCTAAGCCTCCTTTTAATTATATTCCTTAACAAAATTGAATTAACAAACGAAAATCCTTCATCAGGATCTATTGTTTGTAAAACGTGACCTTGCATTTTAAAATTACTCCACATTGTCACTTCATTTTCTAAGGGACAGAGAGAAAAACGGAAAAGACTCAATTATAACTTATTCCTGCAACTTAAACGCTTGGTGTTAAACAAGGAACTGTGAAAAATTAAACAAGGTGCCGTGTGAGCAGCAAAGCACGGAAGGATTCTGCGAATGGAAGTAAGAAAGAACTGCACCATTGGCAGCACTTTTCCTATTGGTGCTGTCAACACATGCTTCAGTGCACATAATAACGTGAATGGCAGCCATTTAAAGGCACGTAATCATTTGCGTTGAAGATCCATTGTATGCAGATGTGGTTCATGGAACGCTCACCTCTCCATTTATGTGTCAACTGCCTGCAGTGTAATCAGTTTATATATAAACCCCAACTCAAAGGGCAACTCGTGTACATGTGTTTGATAAATAATTCAGATTTAAAGAGGGGCCGGGATGCGTGCACGCAAACAGGCTCCGCCGGTTGCCAAGCGGGAGCGACGCCATGAGCCCAGAACCCTTTGCCTGTGCAGCGCATTTGCATCATTTAAAAGGTAATGTTGAGATAAAGCAACTTGGCCTTTCACCCCGCGTGTATTTTCCATCAACATACTGTACGTGCTCTTCCACATCCACCCTCTGAAAGGCAAAGCAGTCATATCTAATCACCAACTGGCATTTCTATAGAGTGATATTATATTTGCCTTCTCTGCTTGGCCAATATATTATTAAATCACTTCTCCCTGAAGATCACTCCAGCCTCAAGGTTTCTATGGTTACCACCATTGTACCAATACCTTTTATGAGATCTGTGGACATCGCCTCCTAATTACTTTCAGAGAACAAATCCTCATTTCAGATGGAGGCATTTCAAATCATTATAGGGGATGACGAAGGGGCACGCTGTCAAAGGTGGCCTGTATCACAAAACACGGACGGCCCAGTGGTCGGGCTCAAAAACGAGATCAGGACTGACGCAACGAGAAAGAAACTCCTCCGTGTAACGAGCGCTGAACTTTAAAGTACCCTTCAGATAGTCAATATTACATGAAAGATCGTGGCAATGATGCAGCAGAGATGATGTGTCCTGTGTGACAACCTCACGCAGGAGGCCGGAGCCGGCTCCACTTCACTTTATAGAGCTCCTCTTTCCTATAAAACTCAGCTGCACTTGGGGGGGAAATATTTTCTTATCCCAGTCACACCCAGCGTGACCCAGAAAAGCAGATGGAAGGCCATGATTGATTTCACCTGCACCTGTTCCATATTCAAAGGGCTCTTTGCGCCCAAACATTACTGCTACGCACAAACCGAGCGGCGCTGTTTTACCAGCGATGGAGCAGAACCGCAGGGCGAAGCGGGTCGGGAAGAGGAGCTCCTACTTATTTACTAAAAACCCGGTGGTCGGTTGTGTCTTTGGAAATTACCGACAACAAAAAACAATGAAAGGAGTCACACTACATGATGAGTGCTGATTTTAGATGTTGTTATAAATTATTTCTGGGATTGTGTGCAAAATACAGTTTCAGAAAATCATTCATAATAATTTCAGGCAGTTTTATGTAAAATGTTTTACATAACTGGGAGAAATAGCACGTCGCTGGATTTAGTTTCTCCTCGGATTTAACAAAACTTCTAAAGGACTCTTCCGTCTAATCATTTGTAGGTGAGGACAATAACCCTCTGATTCTTAGTGAATGGCTTATTTGAGCTGCTGCTCTTTCTTTGTGACGCATGTTCAGACGTCAGAATACACAGAGAAAATCCATCAACGCTGGAGAAAACACGCGGCCAGTTTGTGCAAACCCAGGAGGTGTGAACATTTCAATATGCCTTTTTATCAGTCTGTCAATGATAAGCAGAACATACAAATAAAGGCTTTATTTAAAAGCCAATTTCCAGTCTGTCAATAAGATCCTGTCAGCGTTGGAGCCTTAAGGTCCTGATGGATGAAACTTCACCAACTCCAGCTCCGTCTGGACCCAACTGCTCTGCAAGTAATTTGCCATATAGGACATGATATTTTGCAACGGCGGAGGTCAGATCTCTGTACATTTTTATGTTAGCAAGGGCAGCCAATGGTTAACCTCCTCTGAGTACAACTATCAAGTTGGCTGCCAATACTAAGCTACAAAGTTCTCCTCAAATCTGCTGACTCGGCTGAACTTTGTAATGACTATTTTGTAGGGCTTCTGAGTGTGAGGGCTGCACGCGGGCTTCTCCCATTGGAAGTAGTCTCTGACTGGATCTCAACTGTGCACAGTAATTGCCTCATGGACCCGCAGACTGCTCCGCCGTAATACTGGTGTCACGACAAATACACAGAGCTGCCAATCTTACCATCAGCGCACATTTTCAATTAAGATTTCCATGACGGTGTAGCAGTTGCTCCCCGCGGTGTTAAACCATGCGTTTGTTTAGTCGTCAATTCCTCGGGAATGTGAGAAAATCAGCAATCAGCATGTTTTAATTAACCAACTCCAAATTGGCCCGAACCCTCGACATCTGCAGGTGTCTGTGTGTTTATTTGCAGCGAGCACTCAAAAGTTAACAACGCAAAGTTTGGTTCAGCGCCGAGATCAAGCTGGGATTGAGTCTGGAGACGGAGCGGTTCCCGGCGCCGGCGCGCGCGGCAGCTGCGTGTGCAGCTGCGCCGCCGTGTTTGTAACGAAGGCAGGCAACAGTCGCCGTTCGCGGGGCGAGAGCTGTCGCGATCCATCACGGCTGCACAAACCCTCACATTTACAGCAGCTCCGACGCCCACGCCGGCGAGGAGGAGGAGGTTAGAGCTTATAGCTGCGAGTACAGCATGAGCGCTGGGCCTCGAAGGTGTTGGAGGAACAGTGTTATTCCTCAGAGGTTCTCGGGCCTCGCTTCCCGCTCCAGGTTGACGCTCGCAGACGCCGGCGCCGCGTCCACAGTCTGCGGCCTGTGCACATGACAAAGCAGCTAATGCAGAGGCGTGACAGGCGCGCTGTAATCGGCAGGTTTCAAACCGCACTCAGAGAGCGCCGACCTTCTTCAGCGCCGTCTATTTAAAAGCGACGCTGACGTTACAGCAGCAAACGTCGGAGTCCTCGCGTCAGACGGAGAATCAGATTCTGCGGCAATCAGCCGCTGGAGGATCAATTATATTAACCTGCCTGTTTTCTCTAATGATGATTAGTTTGGAATGGTGTTTATTTTAAATAACTGGAGTAGATGAAGCCACTGAAAGTCAGCCGGTGCGCAGTAATGCGCTTCTGTCCTTTTGTGACAGTAAGAATGAATCATTTGGTCTAAAGGTGCGTACGAAACGGACTGTGTAGCGCCGAGGATTAGCAACAGAGAAGGTCACAAATATAAATTAGAAAGTTCTCGTCTTGTGATGGAGCGCGGGCTGCGTACAGTACAGTAGGTGTGTGGGGTGGGGAAGCGAGAACAAAAAATCAGAAATGATTATTATGATGTGAGGGCTCCCCCCTTAGGGAATGATAAATAGCCTGTGTATGTAGGTCCAGCCTGCTACCTGGATTTTTAAGGAGCCCGGTCCATCTGCATGCGCAAGTGGACACTTACAACTGGCATATAATTATGGACCAAGGATATGGCAACCTTGCCTGGAAGTGTGTCTGCTTGGATGATGTGATACTTGTGAAAGTCAAACAGCTACTTATGAGTTGAAGGTGCATGCCAGCTGACATGAAAAATCTGGTTTCTTGGCCTAAGGGCAGCGGAGAATGTTGATGGGGGGAAGCTGGAGGCCTGTGATTACTCCCCGAAGCATGCGGCGCGCTGCATGACGGCCCACCTCCACATGACTCGCGTCCACCGTGACCTCCAGACAATGGTCATGCGTTAGGACGGGCTCCGCGAAGCCGGCGGAGACGGGGAAGGAGGGAGACGGGCTCTAACAAGGAGGTCTATCAGGGACGCGGACGGCTCTGAGCTCCATCCACCTATGTGCATCCAATCAATTACTGTAATTCGTTCCAGCTGTACCTGGAGAGTAAACATCCAGCGAGGAGCATGTGAGCTAATGATGGCACCACGAGGATTATGAAGATTTTCTGCTGCTCAATACTTAATTTCCATCATTATTCTGCTGTCCTGGGCATTAAGAAACCACCTGCTCTAAATGTATACGTGTCTTCAGCCAGAAAAAAAAACAGGCTCATGTAAAGGTAATAGCTCATTGACTGAGCTCAATACATTTGGACCGAATGTTTTCATTTCCCTCAACAAGCTCAGGTTTTAAGCTGAATCCCACAGAGCGAACATATCGTTAAACGCTGACACTGATCACGACTCCTGGTCGACAAACGCCAATAAAAACTATCACAAACGCACCCAAAACAGCCTGGAGACGCTTCGGCTGGCGTCCGCGTGGGTGTTTCATCATTGTAAGAAGTTTTGTCTTCGCCGTTGTCCAGCATGATGACTTACTTGCGCTCACGGAGGAAATAACTCAAACAAGGAGGTGCGGGGATGCAGGCGGAAAATTAGGTCTCAGGAGAGTATTTTAGATGCATCGTGGAAGGACTGGGAGTCACAGGATAAGTCAATTTCAATAGCAAGTTTCTGACAAGGTAATGGATGGAAGCAAAGTTGCTGGCAGTAGGAATAAGCCCACAAAGGCATCGCAGACCACTTAAAACGGAAAGCAGCCTCACTAACGCCTTCTCCATTCAAAGAAACTCACACCTAAAGCTTTTTCGCTGCATAATTGCACGTCCCTCACCTTCACTTTGCTCTAAACGTTATAACAAAAGTATTTTGCTCCTTTAATGGCCTGTTGCAAGCAAACAAATAATCCCTCACGCCGCCGCTATTGAAGACATAATAAATAAGAGGAGAACAGGCTGAGCTTTAATTGACTTCGGTTTTGATGTTTGTTCTTTTTGGACGTAGCGCCGTGTTTACCTGAAAAAAAAAAATATGTGGGAAAACGAGGAAAAAAATAACCGCTCCAATAAATATTGCCTATGTCATTCTAATTATAGTCTAATTATATCACAAAGTAATTACACAGCAATTATAGCTCCTATTATATCTGAATGAGCACGTTTAAAATAGAGAATACATATGAGTTGATTAAAATTACATATTAGGTGATTCGATGAGGAAATGTTATAAAGTAAATCGCTTTGTCCCCTTTGCATGAAATATAGTTTAATCAGTTTAGTTCCATTTGATTAAACCTACTGATCAATTAGCAGCGTGTTCCTTCTCCCATGTTCCCACTCTGTCTTTGTAATGCATAAGAAATCGTCAGGAATCAGCAGGAATTTACTACTCCATTACGAGCTGCACCCCGGGTTTCCCAGACACCAATGCACTATTCATGGCCGCTCCGTGCCTACGAGCGTCAACACCTCGGCCCGCGACCCGGCTTCTCAGAGAGGTTCGGGGGTGTTTATGAGCCTGCAGCCTGATAATGAGCAGTCAGCTGGCCATCAGGGATGTCATAGCAACGGCTGCAATCAGCGGAATTAGACAGAAACACGGCAACGCCGGCGCTCGCAGGATGAGCGACGTCACACTTGGGCTTCGGTGCTTGGTTTCCTGAGCTCGCTTCGCGGACGCTCGGCGCCCGAGGCCGGATCCTTCATCAAAAAGAGTGACGAGTGTCAGTTGGGAACACGACCGACGAGTAGGAGGAAGAGGGCAGGACCACTGAAGCAATATACTTCCTACCTCAAGGCGAAAAGCCTTATGTTGCGGCTTAAATGTGTTATTTATTTTAATTTTCCTATATCCAGAACCTATTTCAAGGTTATTAGTGTTAAATATGTGCATTTTGACTTTGGTTCTGCAGCCAACATCTATTTTCAGCACAAAATCTAGTAACAGTAATTTCTCTGTCAAACGTCTAAGGCCAGGATTTCTTGATTTATTCATTATTTATATAAAAGCAAGCGAGTGTTTTCATAACAAGCTGTAACTGTTTAGGTGTTGGTCAACATAATTACA
The DNA here is from genome assembly GCF_900634795.4 of Betta splendens. NCBI lineage: Eukaryota > Metazoa > Chordata > Actinopteri > Anabantiformes > Osphronemidae > Betta > Betta splendens. The sequence continues at coordinate 14,746,108 of NC_040890.2, read as the reverse complement.
CAGTAGCTGGTCAATTGCGCATGCTGTTGTTTTGTCACATTAAATATTTCATGAGCTTAGAGACGTTTAAGTCGAGAGCCGAGTGGCCAGAGGACGAGATGGATGAGCCGTTTCCACCATGTAAAACAGCTTCCCCGGCTCCTTCAACTCATTGTGTGGGAGATTCGCATGTTTTTGTTTTGTGGAGATTTCACACAGCAGTCTTTTGCAAGACACATTTTTTAATTGCCCAAATTTATAATTGATATTGTTTTTGAAGCATTTATTAACGCACCGCTGAAAATTGTAGATTGTAAGATTGAAAGAAAGATTGTAATTGCATGTAAAACAATTCATGTGGTCATAGCAAGGCTAACATTTTAAACTGTGTAATTATTTATTTAACGAAGCAAAAAGAAAATACTGTAGGATGCGCATGGTTAATACCGTGCACATCCTCAGAACAACAATGGTTCTAAGTGGGTAATTGCAGACAGGTGCTTGTAAGCATCAGCAGCATCAGCCTTTGATTTATTGACCATCAGCAGGTGTGGAGACCACTGTAAAAGCTGAGATTTTGGCAGTTTGCTGGTCGGGAGAACTGTGTGTGTGTGTGTGTGTGTGTGTGTGTGTGTGTGTGTGTGTGTGTGTGTGTGTGTGTGTGTGTGTGTGTGTGTGTGTGTGTGTGTGTGTGTGTGTGTGTTAGCCAGGAGGGAAGGACGTTGGTCTTAGAGAAGCTGTGGTTGCTGCACATCGTTCCAGAAAGAGTTGAAAAACCATTTTCTAACAATTTGGAGTTCAGCGATGATTCGCAAGTGGAAAGCAGTCAAGACAGCGGCCAATCTACCCAGGAGTGGACGTCCCAGCACGTTCACCCCAAGGTCAGACGCTCGGAGAAACACAAGAAACTACAGTAAGAGCTACTTGTCATTGAACACGGTAAAAGTTAAGGTCCAGGACAGAGCAAGGCCTAAACGCTTGTTCCAGGAAAATGCTGTGTTTCTAAAAGAACACGGAAACGTGACTGAGGCTGCACCTGAATCAGTCAGAAGATGGAATAGTTGGAAAACATTTAGGGCAGAGGTTGTAAGTAGCGGGTTTAAGAACCACTGCCACAGCTTCACAGGTGGTACTTTACACACGAGCAAAACATATTCACTAAATCACTGATTGTCTTATTAGTGTGGAAGCAACAGTTTGAATGGAAAATAGATTAAGTCTAAGTTTAGTCACGGTCACCTAATGCTTCACAGAATCCATATAAAGAGCTTTTGGTCCCTCTTTAGATATTGTAGAAGTGGATATTTATGAAGAAATGAGAAGCTGGAGGACATCATATTTACCATCGGGTGTTTTTATATGAATGTGAGGAGCGTCTGCATCAGTTTAACTGTAGGTGAAGCTCATTTTTTGGGTGCTCTTTCATCAGCTAAGTATTACTGCACCTCTGCCATTACAGGCCCTTCTGAACTTTATTACACTCTGTGTGGTAATTACACCATGAAGGTCATTTTGTTCAAATATTCATAACAAGCATTAATTAAAAGTTCAGGTGAAACTTGGACAGTAATATTCAATTATAGGGTGAACGAAGGCATTTTTCTGTATCTTTCTAAAACAATATTACGTCTTTTTTATTTTTATGAAATTTTAGGTTATATAAAAACGCAACGAGTGAATATAGTAAGTATTAAGTGAGTCTTCTTCTTTTACATGTGTTACTTCGAGGTGCGTTCTCTGACAAAGGGCTGGAGCCGAACCACCATTATTTCATTTTAAACTGTGTGTGTAATTTAAAGTGATGAGGTAAATTATCTCCCCCTGGCAAACGAGACTATGGCCGACCGCACGGCTTCATCTGATGAAAGGAAGGGGAAAAATTAGTACATTAAAATAATTTAGAGCCATTCTTTGAATTAGGGCTCAGAAAGCAAAGGTCCATTTGAATAGTCCATGGCCTCCAAAACACACAAGCTTGTCTGCAGAGGCGAATCAGGATAATTAATATGTGATGAATAGATCTTTTGTTCCCACTGCACTGAGCACTAAGATAATGAAGGTTCGTCGTTCGGTTTTCATGTGTTGCTTCAAATTTATTCCCAGCAGTGTTAAAGACGCATGACCCACATTAAAGTAGGTCACACTTTAACTTTAAATATTTGTTGTTACCTGATGCCACACTGACAACATTATTATAACAAATAGCGGATTCTGTTGTTGAGCGTTTACACATATATTACCTGGTGTTGGAAACACAATATGGCTGCAACTGTTCCGAGTCAAACTGAAAATGATGATGATGATCATCATCATCACCTCTCAGACCCGATCGTGTAGATCAGCAGCATCACAGAGAACCCAACTTCAAGCTCTTTACTGGACTAATCAGACTTTCTGCAGAAGCATTCAGTCACAGTTGCAGTGAATCTTTCAGTGGACGCTTTCAACAGCCGTCACAGGCAGACGGACGCGTGCTGCCACACAAGCCACAGTCAAACAGAAACAAAGCAAATGAGAAGCAATAGATGCTAAATATGACAACTATTCATCTAATCCAGTTTTATAATTGAATCATTGATTTATAATTGTGATGCATTTGCATTCTGGTCCTCTGCAAAGTGCCTGAGGGTCCAGTTGGAACACGTGAACAGAATTACTGGATTTTCTCAGAGAAAAAGAAAAGGACCTATTTTTGGTTTGGATCAATAGATAGTATAAAAAACTGACCGTACGTTCACCTGAAAACATCAAAACCATTGATTTCGTCTTAATTTACTGTGCGGTTCTGCAGCGGTTTTAAGTGCCCACCCACCAGCGGCTGCATCTGCTCCTCTTAAAGGGGATTTAAGATGGCGAGGGATTCAATGGAGAACCACCTTGGGTCAACTGGCTGTTTCATGCTAATGCACAGTAATTCTGCCAGTGTGCTTGTTAATGTGTACTTACTCCACAAACAGAACGCATTGTGACGATTGTCAGGGTTAATTCTTCTAATGGGCCCCTTTCCAATAGGGCCGTCGCCGTTTCCCACGGCGAAGCAGCAACGGTTGCTTAGGAACCGCTTCCCTCCTCCCTTGGAGCCGCTTCGCATGCGCTCGGTGCACAGACGCTACTTATTCCACTGCCCCCGAACCCTGGAGGGCTTCAATGTTCTATGCGCTGCTCACCTTGTGCAGCCTGAACTTTGATTATCAGCATTATTTAGCAAGCAGTCGCCTGCTTTGATCTGGAGGTTCGGACGGATCCTCCGCAGGTTTGAGGCGGCGGCAGCGTGTCGCGTTCCAGTGAGCGGTGCACAGACGCCGCCTGCGCTCTCATCAGGGGCCTATTGTTCACAACAAGCGATAACAGATTGGTCACATTGTCTGTTTTATCACGTTGGATCTCAGATAAATCACATTATCCACTCATTACAGACTCGACGCAGGGCCGGGGTGAGGGACGCGCTGCGCGGCTGCTGTCACAGCCCAACAGGTGTCATGGTGATACCACAGAAGATGCTTTCACAGATCATTTCATCCTCGTTCACCTTTGAGGCTCAGCGTTGGGTCTCACACAATGTGCCCGCTGTGTCACGTTGGTTGATACTTCAGAAACATCACTCTGGCCAAATGTCACGGTAGGAAATTATAATTTGCCAGAGAAGAATTGATGACTTCAGTATTCTGAAGATTCCGCTGTGGCAGCTTTTATGATACACTGAGGCAGTGTGAACAGGTCCCCGGCAGCTTCCTACATCTGGACGTGGAAACGGTTATTTGCAGAACGGCTCAGGCTCATGGGGAATAGAAGTGAACAGTGCTTTTCATATCCAGCCACAAGTCCTCACTCGCGGTGGAACCAGGGCTCAGAGTCGGCGTCTCCGGGACGTTTGAAGTGTTTGTTTGGACGACGGCCTGATGCTCGGGGCCGTCGTCTCGCCGGGAAACAAATCCTCCGACGCCGTTTTTCCTGCAGGACGCTCCTCCATGCGGCTGCGTTCATTTCGTCCCTCCGCCGGCTGCTGCTGGGACCAGTGTGATGTTTTCTCAGGCGTCTGCTTTACACCAAACACGGCCTCTCCAAACGGGGCAATTTTGGTCTTATCAGACCATAGAGCCGTCCTCCAGCTGATTCAGAGTCTCCCACATGCTTTCTGACAAACTCTTGCAGAGATTTAATATGAGCTCTTGTCTCTCTGCCATTTTCCCATAAAAGTCCCCCCGGTGAAGAGCCAGGACACATTTATTGTCTGCAGGATGGCCTTTGGACACATCTCCTTCAGTGGCTTCATTTCTAGTGGATTTCTAGTATTTCCCACATGTTGAATGCTAAATGATGGCAGTACTGTTGGTGACACATTTAACCAGCGTGTTTGCCACAGAGCTCCTCAGCGACAGGTCGGTCCCACCTGGCTGCCACGACCCCCAATGACCCCAAACACATCTCCACATTATGTAAGAGCTTTTTGTCTGCGAAGGGCAGCGGTGAGTGCTGCGTGGCTTGACCCGGGCCTCCACAATCACCGGCTCCGGCTCCAGTGGAGACGGTTTGGAACGGGTCGAGTTGGTGCAGAGGATAAAAGCAGCCGACACGTGTGGTTCTGCTGCCCAGAATGACATTTGTGTTTCTGTGGAGTTAGTATGAAGCGCCCACAGAACGTATATCGTCTGAACTGAACTGTTTCATATTAATCTAGGTTTGAGGTTTGTTCAGCTTTGAGGTAAAAGAATATTAAATTAAACACGAGGAGAGTGAATAGGGTTCAGTAAATACATATATTTCACAATTACACAAAGTATTGATTAATTTCAGTAGCTTGCACTGTATGGAGGAGGAAATGAATTATATGAAAGTAATATTATATGGACCAAATGACTTTGGTGCTTTTACCCTAAAAATATTCAACAACTTTGTCATAAATAGTTCAGTTCAAATAATTTCATATCGATTGTTGCTGCAGGGGTTCGCTCCGTTTCTTTATTTTACCAGATGGATGCAGTCGGATCAGTACAATTCATTCTGCGCGATGAATGAATCATTACATCCCTATTGATAGTAATTAAGGTTATTAATAATTAATGGCTAACAAGGAAATGGGCCTGCACGGCTTCAAGCAGGGAAAAGATGGAAATGTGAAAACAAGTTATAGTTCAAAGGGCTCAGCTCCTGTTCCATGTAGGACACAGATTGAAATTTATAACTATTTAGATTCATTAGCCTTTTCTTTCCGTCAGATTTATTAATGAATATATTACCAATATTTCTAAATGTAATGAGGTTAGGTAATGTTTTATTACCTGGGAACAGCTCATTTGTGCACAGTTTAATCATTTTTGAGCTTGTTTATCACTGACATCCTACTTTGTAATTAGGCTGTTGTCTCTCACTAGTTTATCAAGCTGTAGCAAATTAGTGCCTGTGTTTCACCATAATAAATGAGAAATGTCAGGCAGACTAAACGCAAGTGCAAAAATAGAAACTTATCAAACATCTTTCAGCAATTTGCAGCATTTACCTTTATTTTTGGAGTAAATGGATTTTTTCAATAGATGTTTGTCATTTTCTTTCAAAAGATGTTTGTCATGTCCCACATTAATTAGAAACGACTTCTGATGACAACGCATGAATCAAGAGGGCAACTAATTCACTGCTGAGGATTTATAGGTGGGTGATGAAGCGTTAACTGTGTGGTCCGGACGTTACAACTGTTCACGAGCGAAGCGGACCTGTGCGTGCACGAGCAGCCGAGCGTGACGGGCCACGTCTCCAGCACTGGGCAGAACCGGGCCCATAATAAATCCTCCAAACAATAAGAGCGTAATAAGTGAAGCACATCTTCTGGCCTACAGTATATGGAGGTTTTTTTTCTCCTGTACCAAACAAAGCTTCAGAGGCCTGCGGCTAATCACTGCCCTTTACCTGTTGTCATTCATCTGGAGGAGTCAATTGGACTGCTTCTGCAGGGTGCAGAGGTAATTACGATTTGGCTATGACTTGCATTTGGCGCCATTGTCTGACTCGTTCGCACACATGCTGGGATATTGGGGACTTGAATCTCAGAGCTCATTCAGGAGAGTTCCACTTTGACTCCACTCAATGTTCCCCGAGAGAGCGCTGCTGCTAACTAAACAAAGCTCAGCCGAGATGAGTCGAGATCATCACAGTGAAAAATACCCGGCCCTATTTTTATCTTCCTCACAGAGCGCCGTGTTTGTCGAAACAGCGCTTTCAATGCGCCCAAAGAAGCGGAGTATTTTCTCCCGCGTTGCTAAGGCTGCGTTTACGGGCGATTGAAAATGTCGCAAAGCAAGAAGAGTGATTTCACAATATTTCTGTCTAGATAATTTTCACAGATCTGCCTCTCTTCAAACTCAGAATTGTATTAATATTTAATCGCATTAGAAATTGGATGAGGAATACAATTATGTAAGTAAATACACCTGTCCCATCAAGCAAGAAATTGAGAAAATCCCCCGGCAAGTAGCTTTACTCTGAAGGTGAGATTTGGGAAATGAATGAATAAACTTGGAGAAGATTTGGCAGCATTTAAATCCACATTCCTATTCATCTGGCTCCTCAAGATGTGAACAGAGTTGCTTACAGATGGTGCATAGTTATCCCTCAAACTCCTCTTCATAGATCAGTTGAAGTTAGTCTTACAATTACACATTCATATGTGCTAATTGTCTAAAAGGACGCGTTTGAAGAGATGCAGGTATTGATACACTAGCTTAAATGCTACACTCGCAGGCAGCTGCAGGCCACAGGGAGTTTCAGTACAAACCCTGTGAAATCTAAATGTGTGAGGAGGCAATGATGCTCGTCAGGTTTACATAAGCTCTCAGCTGCTTGTTTTAATTTGAATGTCCAGTTGTAATTACTCATATTACAGTCTCTCAGAAATCGATGCAGTGACTGTGCACGTTGGACGTGTGGTTGGTTTATTCATATCAAATTTAAAGCAGAGGAATTGTGTCCATGTGCTGCCTGATGTAATTAAAGCCTTGAACCAAGTGGCACAAACATCGGCCACTGTGAGTGTGAGCGGGGGTGTTTGGGAGAGGAGGTTAAACGAGGAGACGTGTTCGTTGCTGCTCCGGAGCGAGCAGCAACGTGCGTTGTCAAGGAACACGACAACTTAGACTGGAAAATTAGTTTGGAGATGCATTTGTTAATTGAAGATTAGCCTTGGTGTTAATGAGGGGTTTTGGCCAAATGTTAACGGATCGGAGTGCGAGAAATAATTTGGCCTTTTGTATTGAAAAATGTAGTTTTACACATTAATTAGTCAGGTTTGAATTTCCTGTAAATTACTCGGCGTCAGGAGACGATGTGGAATCTTAACAGCCTCAAGCTACAGTAAATAACTCGCAATCAACCTAAGCTAAGGATAAACACCGACATATTTTGACAAGCCGTCAGTGCAGCATCTGTGTCGGCGCTGCGTTCACTGGGTCTCACCCAGGTTTTCGCAGTTGCGGCTGCTCCGGCAAATCAAATCAACGCGACGCGTCAGGCGTTTGCAGGCGCCGAGGAGCCGAGCGGCTCCTGGGAGCGCGGCTGCGTGAACTTCTTCCTTCCCGCCGTCACTGGAGCACGCGGATCTGAGGCGATGACGGATGGAGGCGCTCAGATCCGCTGTCTGGGCCGACTCGGGCCCCGCCGCCAGGAGCCGGCTCCTGCCCCACCTTATCTCCCTAGCTGTAATGAAAGGCCGGGGTGGTGTAGCAGATAATCAAATCACAGAGGATTATGTGTCACATTTGACCTGCACAGGCCCAGTTCCTGCACCCACAAGTGGGAATCAGTCCACTGAAGTAGGGGAAAGCTCAGCTCTGCTGTTATTTCTATTTCCTCCGCGTTTCTATCTCTTCTCCACATATTCTTTCTGCATCTTTCTCGTCTTTCTTTAGCTGTGACAGCCTCCCTTCATGTGGGAAGGGACTGTTAATGATTGTGGATGTGCATGTGGGAAATGTGTGGGTTTCCACCACAGCTTTCTGTGAGTGACAGAAGCTCGACAAGGCTTTGGAGGCTGGCTTAAGAGTTAAAGAAAAAAAAAAAGGGAGAAGAAGAAGCAAACAAGGAACAGCTTTTTTCCAGATGGCCACTGCAAAATAGAGCAAAATATAGTTTGTGGAGGCAGAGCTCGCCTGAAGTATGACAAGTCGTTTTGAGCAGAACTCCTGTCTGATGGAAAACGGTTTTATTTACAAAGAAAAACAAAACGCCTGGGATTCAACTCGGTGCGCTGGATTTGTTACGGGCCTTAATGTTGGTCACAGCGCTCAATCTGTGTTTGCAAGAGTGTCAAATACAAAGCAGAAAGATTCCCATTAAAGCTATCAGGCCTGAAGCGTGGAGAGGATGGAGTAAATGTTTATTTTGCCATTACTCCTCGCTGGCTGCGGCGGCCGCCATCAACCTCACCTCTAATCTGCGACTATCTGCTATGCACTCCCAACTAAATTGCTGTTTATTCTATTCTGCAGGTGTCAAAGCGCGGCTCGGCGCTGAATGCTATCGGGGGAATGAGGGGTCCCAGGATGCTCGACTCTGCTGCTGATGCGACACTATTCTCAAAGACCCACCGCTTGATTCAGCGAAGCAAACTGTCACAGTAATTGTGTAGATTTATATCAATGGGAAAGAGCTGACGAGGTCCCACAGCTATCAGATCTGACAGACTTAATATGTTCTCAAATGTTGCCCGCCGCACTGAAGCCGCGCAGGTTGACCAGTTTTACCCGGAATGTTCCACCTCCGACGCTATTGACCGCGCCGCCGTTTCCTCTTTCGCCCGCGCGAATCAAGTGTGAAGTGGAACTTTTAGCTTGTGAAATTGTGCTTTTAATAAACTGGATTCACTTCAAAACCCTTTATCACACTATTTAGCTTTTGCTTTGTGCGCCATCTGAGGAGATATGAAAAAAAAAAAGGGAGACTGACACATGGTTTGTATTAAAAGGCAGAGGTTGAGGTGCGCTTTGAAACCGTATCCTTCAAGCTCTGTCACAACTCGCTGTACAAACACTGACAGACATGCAGGGCTGCGCGTCTGCAAGGCATTGTGGGTAATGATGAGACTTTACAATTAGCTGCAAGAAATCAGCTCCTCATTGTGGTAAATTTACTGGAAAAGCTAAGGGAGCTCATTAATTATTATCTAATTAATATTATTAGAATAGTATCAAATGTACAAAGAAATGCAGGACAAGTTATGTTTTAGATTCAATTCCAGAAGGTAGATTAACTCTCCCTGTGTACTTAATAGAAGAAATGCAGACGCAAAGAATTAAAATCCAGATTAAACCTCAACAAAATGGCAAAAGAAGATGAAAGGTTCCAAAGTTGCAGTGAATTAAATTTGAGCCCAGTAATGTAACATAGAGGCTATTAACCTTTAAGATCTGCAATTCAGATGTAACTGAATTGCAGATAGTGGAACTTCCAGGAACAGTCACCGGTGGACTCAAATTAAAAATAAAAAATTGGCCGAAGGCGGCGAACGGTCCCGCAGCTCCGCTGGTTTACCAGACATGAGCGAAGCAAAGACGTGTTCCAACCTTTCAATCATTTCATTACGACGTAGCAACTTGGAGAATATCGGCCGTGGAGAAAATCACTCGTGCTCTGCGTTTTCTCTCATTTGTGAAGCCTTACTGTGATTATTCGTTAAACTGAAAGCTGCACTGGGACTAAATACAAGGATAAACAAAAGATCTGTGCACAGAACTATAGAAGTCATAGGTTTAACAAGGCTGGATGCAAACAAAGGGAGTAATTACTGACATAGTGAAGACGCAGACCAAAAGCAAAACATCACCTTGAACGTGCCTCAATAACAACTGTACCCAGTAACCAGAGTCTGATACTGCTGTTAGCTCAAACAAACCTTACATTACGTTTGCATCACTCTTTGTGCCACCGTTGCTGACGACTCGTGGTTCTCGCGCGATCCCACCACAGCTCTGGCCAGAAGGGAAACAACGAGGACCCGCAGGTGTGATCACACCCGGCCGCTGTATGGATGCGTTATTCCACTCGCCGAGAGCTGTGCAAAGCAAAGCTGCCAATGTTTAAGGAGCTCCTGTTGGTGTTTGTGTTACTCCACCGGTCTTAAAGGGGTCCGGTACCAACTGCCTGCACAAAAACAGCTGAGAGGCTTCTCACAATAAAGGAGAAAAAAAACACGCCGCTGACTTTGAACGCTGAAATTTCCAATAATCGTCTTGAAGTTTTGTTTTCGCTTCCACCTACAAAGAAGCTTTCATTGGTAGCAGCATGAGGCGGCTGCTCAGATGACCTCTAGATAGTACTTAAAGTCCTCCACTCCGGAGTGAGCTCCGCTCGTGGCGACTTCACTCAGATGAGCAAAATGATGTACAGCGTGCGCTCAGATAGTTTTACACCAGGAGGCTGTTTTCACAGTCTAGATGCTATGATTAACAGCTTCACTGGGAACCAGCGATGGGGTTTTATGCTGCTTGCGCACGCTGGGAGAGGAAAAGAAATGTAAAAAGAACTAAAAAGTACTGGTCTCCAAAAGATACGGTTCAAAAGGTTCAGCGTTAATCATCCGAAGCCAGAGACAAACATTAAAGCACTTTGAATTTCAGTAAACATGTAAATAATGTGGAGCCTTGGCACCGTTTGCATGCACTCATCACACCACACACTACGTCTATTAGCACAGATCGTATCAGAGCACAATTTAGTCAAGATGTGCTAAAAACGAGCTGAAGGTAACGGCTTGTTAGCGACTTCCACGTGGGCTCAAAACAGACTTTCAAGTGCAGCGTTTCTGTCCAGCAGTAAAAACCGGCCAACGTTCGCGCAGATGTTTAATCGAGGAGCGTTAAAAAGAAAATTAGCTGCATTTAACTCAGGGAAAAAAAAGTTTTTGACTGAAGGGATTTTTTTTTTAAACTTCCGTCCTTTGATTTCTGCAAATGCAAACACTCATTTCCATTTCACAAGGCAGATTCCTCTGTTGTGCTGCACCTGATTGTTGTCGAACAGTCTGAGTGGCTGTAGAACAGAATCACACAGAAGGCACTTGAACTCGTCTTTATACTTCACAATGAAGGACTCAAAAAAGCAGCATGTAAATAAGATTTATGGGTTATTTTGCATGAAAAAATGTAAATGTCAGATAAGGGAGATTTATTGGACTGTGGTGAACCGCTACCGTGTTTTTCATCCATTACAGTGTGTAATTTATGCGGCGCAGATCTGGTCCCTCAGTCTGAATCCGTTTCTGGCTTTCCACCTTTTGAAATGGGAGCAGACAGGCAGGCGAGACATCTGCCTTGCTTTTAATGGGCATCACAAATGTTTCAGTAATTCCACTCCATCTGAAACTTCCCTCCCCTTCAGCACACTCCCAAAGAAAAGGAGCTGGGACTCGTCCCCTCGCAGAGCGTTAGCGTTAGTGTTTTCCCCCGGCCAAGAGGGTAGAAGGTTCCTCCTGTGCATTATGGAGACTAGCAGCCAATCCAGTAGTCAACAGATTCTCTGGAAAGATGTGAGTCTCTCGCTTTGATTTATTAAATTAACATCAATTATTGTCTTTTTAAATACCGTGAGGAAGTTCAGGTCATTAGAGTCGAGCTTAAAAATTTACGGCTGGATAAATTAAGTCCCAAAAAAAAAGAAAGAGTGGTTTAAAAGTGAAAAATCCCTTGATACGAGTACAAGCTTTAAGTAAAATATGTCAGAATCTGTCTCTTCTGAAATCAAACGGGAGTGCAGCTTGATCTCCTGCTGAGTGATCCCAGTTTTCTCAGAATAGTAATTTTTCATCTAATTTCCTTCAGCTTTTCACCTTCTCTTATTTCCACTTTCAGATTCAGCCCCGTAATCATTTGATTTGCTTTATATCCGGAATATCCATGCACCATACGAATATACAGCAATAAAATAAATGTAAATAAATAGATAAAGCGATTCTTTCACGGTGCAGACAGCAGTTCCTGCAGATACTTATCACGAACACGCAGTAAGTGACGGATGGAGAATGATTGGGATTAAGGAATCACCTGTGGCTCCTCATTTCAGCAGCCTTCACACAAATTGGAGCGCTTTACGAGCGTGCGGCGGTGTGATAAAGCGCCGCTTCTGCTCCTTGGCCACGTTGGCTACTTTTGAGGTTTATTTTCTGTGTTGTTTACTCGAGGAAGTGCTCCTTCTTTGCATGATAACAGCAGGGGGCTCCAGGCACTGTTCCTCACAAAGCTCAAGAGGAATTGCCAGGCTGATTCTGAACTCCTAAACCTTTAAACACTAGTTGGCGGTCGCTGCGCAGTCAGTCTGCTCACGCCGTCTCCATCCCTGCCTTTGTGTGTGTGTGTGTGTGTGTGTGTGTGTGTGTGTGTGTGTGTGTGTGTGTGTGTGTGTGTGTGTGTGTGTGTGTCTGTCTGTCTGTCTGTCTGTCTGTCTGTCTGTCTGTCTGTCTGTCTGTCTCTCAATCCCACCCCCTTCCTCCGAGTACTCGTTATTCAACACGCAGGCAGAGAGAGAGAGAGAGAGAGAGCGAGCGAGCGAGGTTTGTCCTCCAGTTAAGTTTCCACTGCTTATGCAACCTGCCACAGGAGAGCAGAGGATTTCAGCCACTGTTTTTCTTCCACTTCACACAGAGATATTCACAGTGTACGGAATTTCTGGCTTTCCCATAGTAGCCTGTTTTTTTTATGATGTCTCAGGAATGTCTGATACCTCCAAACCTACAGAGTGCAATTTAAAATATTAAAATATTAAATGAATTCCAGAAATTGAAAAGACCTATTACTACTGTACTCCTAAAATAATTCCTGCATATTATAAAGAAGTCAGCATGTTAAAGTGCGGTCCAATCTACTGCAGCTTAACTACTTTAACAACCCCGGCCACAATAGAAAACCAAAGCTGCGTTATCATCATTTTAGAAGACAGGAAGATAAGCAACACCAATTTTGCTAATTGAAGTTGGTTCCATTTTTTTTACATATCTGCTTTTCTGTTGTCCTTTGAGACCTTCAAAAGTGGTCCGGTGTGAATGAGAAGCTTTCATTTTCTCCCTGCTGGAGCCCGGCAGGAACAAAAGCGCCTCTTTATTAATTTGTGGCCCTAAAGCTTGGGGAATTGACTACAGCAGGAAGAGTTTTAATTCGAGGAGAAGTTTGATAATGCAACCTCTCTGTGGCACTCGCTCGTCCCCGTGCTCGGCGTGAGGCGTTCTCACCAGCAGCATCACTGGTGGATAGTTTGAAAAATGGAAGATTTGACTTTAGATTAGAAATAAGACCAGGAGCAAGAAATAAAAAAATCACTTGCTGTAACTATTGGACAGTTTGTAATCAAATAATCCAGAAGGACAGTTCTAAACTAAGGATAAATGAAATTTACTATGTTGGCCGTTAGCTTGAAACTGGAAATGAAGGGTGAAAGGTACAGGAGGAAAAACAAAGGCCGACATTGTTGCTGCTGGACAAAGTCAAGCCACATGTTTCTGTGTATTACTTGCAGGTTGAGGCGGGCAAAGAGAAAAGAGCTAAGTACCAGACCTTCCAGCGGGCGGCTCTGGTTCTGGCGCTGGTCTTCCTGGTCTTGGCTCTCTGCGTTTTCAGCCTGAGGTACCTGTGGAGCCCCGGCCCAGGGAAGGTAAGACACGGCCCCACTGTTTGCCAGTGATCAGCCTTATGAGAGGAACGCTGAGTCTCTACAACAGGTTACGCAGAGTGAAAGCTCAGAGCCGCTGGCGGTTCCTGAGGTCTGGATCGCATTCTGTTGGAATAAAAGTTCTGACCGAACAACAAAAAGAACCCTCTTGCTGTTGCTGCATTTATCTGCTTTCTGCTCACACTAAAAAAACATCTTCTCCCAATGACCCTGATAAATCAAAGCTGACCCTATTGCAGGTGACCAGGATGGCTGCAGCAGGACTGAAGCCTCTTGGCAGTGTAATTGGGATAAACTCTTGTGGCAATTCATCTTGTAAAATCCAATTCAATCATACCTGATGGAGAACGTTTTCACTCTGTGCCTTTTCCCCGGGATCCCCCCCCCCCAAAAAAAGGGCCAAAAGAGCTAATTTACCCAAGCTAGGAGGAAAATACATCAATAAGTCCACCTCCAGAAAGTGGACGCTCCATGCGTGTGGCAGCGAGGGAGGATGATTAAAATGGAACGATGCTCAAAAGCTCGTATCTCTCGGCGGTGAACGCACGAGCCGCTCGACGCGCGACGCGGGTGGAGGGAACGCGCTCCACGCGGGACAGCGGCCGCCGTTACACCAACATCTTCGGCGCGGTTCATAAACATTAATTCGGACAACCCTCCGACGCTATTCTTTTATTTCTGCCTGCATTAAGCGGCAGATTTCAATTGCCGACGGTCCCTCCTCAGCTCAGGTTCACCGAGGTTCATCTGCACTTCCTGTGTAGACAGTATTGTCCGCGTTCTCTCCTTTCAACATAGATATGAATCACCTTTGAGCCATCTCCTTTGTCCTTGTTAAATATTTCATGCCGGAGGTAGAGCAGTCATTATTTCCACTTTAATAAGCTGTGATCATTCTCACGTGGCACAAAATGTGTTGATGGCAGAGGTTGCCCAGGCAATGAATATCAAACCTACGGACCCCGGGTTTTGCTTTAATGGGGTCTTGAGGGGGAGGCTCATTCTCTAGCCTCCACATGAGTGAGTGAGATGGAGGCACTTCAAAGGAGAGCCGCCTGTCTGTCAAACGGGGGAGAAGTTCCCTCCGACGCAGTAGGACAGTAAAACCCAGGTGTGCAGAAACGATCTGGAGACTTCTCGGAAGGTAAAGAGCCGGATCCACGCAGCAGATACTGTAATTAGATGGAGGAATGGCTGGATTAGTGCGATGCCACAGCCAGCGTCGTGTTTGGTAAATGGGTGTTATCAGGTGCAACACAGCAGGACGCTTCTTGACTCACCAGCTAATCCTGAGCAGCGTCTGCCGCCTACATGTACAGACTCTGGGCAGCGGAGCACAGAGACTGACGCCAAGGGGAGTGAACGCTATGTATTTTAGGAAATAGTTGCGCGGCGAGGCTTGTTTTTTCATTCGAGCACAAAGACGAGCAGTCTGCTGACAAACGGCATCCAAATGTAGATGCAGAGCTTCAATATGTGCAAAAATATTTGTGCAACCAAACAAATGTCCTCCTCAAAATCTGGAAACGCTTTCAAGGATGACCTGGCGGGTGCGAGTTCTTCTCACTGCATCACTCAGTGCTGCTTCTTTTCCATTGCAGTGTTGCTGTCTCCCTGCTTCCGACTTCCTGTTAGCGATTTGTTGTAGTTCACCAGCATCTTTTCATGCCCCGCATCATCAGGCTATTAGCAGCTAGCTGGTGAAAGTAAGAAGCTTTTATCACCGAAGCTGTAAGGTGGTGGAGGCCCAATACGGAGCTGAAAGAGGATGCACCGGGTTTAGATCTGCAGAAGAAAAGCATCTACAAATGGCTGTCACTCCTGCTCTATGTCTCCTGGAGCTGTGAATGGACCACTGTTTCAGTAAGTTGCCAGATCTGTGCTCCTCTACTGAGTGGGCAGTCGATGTCAGTAAGTGGAACCATATACTGTACTCACCTACTGGACTGATGACTTAAGAACGTATACATTAAACTTAAGCCCAAATTACTCAATCTGTAAAGAGAAAAATTACGTCTTTAATTCCAAATGCGCATTCGCTAAGAACCGACCTTGCGGAGAACAGCGCTCACGCGGCCTCCTCTCGGTTTGAAATCTGTTATTGCCGTTCCCCCCAGCTGTTTTGACAGATCCCGAATGCCTGGGAACGTGAGAGGTGCAAACGAGCCGTTACACTCGTCATTCTCACCGTTAAAGCCTCGGATGAGGCGAGCGGCGCCGGCGGTGATGAAGTTCCTCGGGAGGAAGTGGGCCGCTTCACCTTCAGGTCTGAGACAATGGACGGTGTCAGTGGGGCATTTTTTAAAAAGGCCCCGGACACGACGCGGAGCCGGCGTTTCTGACAGGAGCCTGCGTCTGTGGAAAAGGCGGCCATAATTGAGCCTTCAATCTAATTACTGACAACAAAATGTGTCCCACTCCTGAAAGTCATTATGCAAATGACTGCAAGCCTAAAACATTGTTATGCTCAGTCAATGGTGTAGCTCACTTCCCTACTACTTCTTACATTACGAAGCATGACTGGAAGCAATCGCTCACGTCACACACTCTACTGTACATCAGAGCGATGCTTCTAATTAGGAGTCAAAGGCACGAACGCTATTCTCACAGGTCGCTGCGGCAACGTGACCCCACGCACCCGGCGCTGTATAAATAACCACAGAAAGGTAATTTGCTGTGCGCATTGTATTTCAATATGACATGATAACCGCTTGGGATCCTCTTTTAATTACCTGCAAACATATGTTGTTACAGAGGCCCGGGGAAGATGCTACCATCATTTTCTCTGCCTGTGTGTGTGCGAGGGCGTGGCCGCGCCTGCGAGCGCTTGATTGTGTGCGCGTTGCGGGTTTCCGTGTGCAGATCGGGTGCCTCCACATTCTCTTCTGGCTTAGGGCGAACTTCTGTTTACTATGTGCTCATTATTGTTCTGGGCCACGAGTCTCACAAGGGGATTTTACCTCCTTGTAAATTAATCCTCTGTTATTACCAGTTTACATCAGCAACTCTGTGAAAATGGAAACGGGCTTGTGAATCCAACAGAAAAGTAACAGTTTGCTTTGAGGAAATTATTCTTCAGGAAAAAAAAACAGAAAAAGAAACATGCGAGAGATGAAACTTTAGAAGACGGCGTCTGCTGTGCGACGTTGGTGGCGCGCGGCATCCAAAGCCCCCGGACTTTCACATCGCCTGATTTGATATATTTCGGTGCTATTTTTAATTCATGGACCACTAGGAGCGAGATTATCTGCCAACCAGCAGCCAGGCCCGGAGTAATTGTGAACCCGTAGACATTGTAAACTCGTTTTTCCTGGGGAACCTTGAATAGCTCACAGGCAGTTTTGCCATACAGCCCAAAAGTACCTGCGAAATACATGAACGTCAGTCCTGAGGAAAGTGCTCCATTATTCAAGCTGAAATTGCATTGCTCACCTTGATGCCTTTCCCTCTGCGCTCCCAAGGTAGCTGCTGAGTTGTCGCTCCTGATGGCCTCTTAAAGGCCTCCCTGTCAGGACCGGCTCCTTTAATGAACACTACTGCGCCCGCTGCTGTTCCGCTGGTCACAGGTGTACGGCTTTCCAAGGCCGGGCTCCTCTTTGTTTATTTATTGCCGCTCGGCCGCGTGCACCCAGCAGCCACCTGAGCGTCCAGATGTCAGCGCACAGCAGGGGGGAGGGAGACCCCGCATTTGATCACGATACGCTTCTGTCTGCCCGTCATGCAGATGCTCCTTTTTCTTAATTTGCGTCCAGGACTAGAACATGTCTTGGTGCTCGGGCTGTTGACGCAGGCCTGTATGGAGGAGTTATTATTCCTGGGAGGCAGCGCGACGCACGGAAGCAGCTGGCTCGGCCGGACCTTTTGGGAGGACGGCCCCTCCGTCTGTAATCTTTCCTGATTTGACACGTCAGGCCCATTCATTCATTAGCAGGCCACTGTCCACCGGCGCCTCCGCCTGCCTGTTAAATTAGGCCGCTACAGGCTCCCATCGAGGAGGATGCATTATGCCGTCTACTCGGGGAGCAGTCGAGGGGGGGTGCAGATCGGGGGAAACAAAAAGAGAGTCGTTTTAAAATGCTGCCAGTGCCTGAGGAAGCAGAGGCTTCACGGCGGCGGTGGCACGTTGCCTTTTCTTCCCGGGACGGCGGCGGCGCTGCAAAGCCTGCTGGGAGTTATTTACCGTGCCGCGTAGCGTTTCATTGTGTCTGCGGTTCTGTTTTTAGCTGCTAGAATGCTACGGGTGCGCGAGAGATCGGCATCTTAATTGTGGGCGCCTCGCTCTGCCAAGGCGCCAGCAGCTCGCGTGCGGCGCGTTGTATGTACAGCGCGGCGGGTAAACACACACACACGCACGCACGCACGCACGCACGCACGCACGCACGCACGCACACACACACACACACACACACACACACACACACACACACACACACACACACACACACACACACACACGCTCGCCTCCCTCTCCAGGCCTCCGCTCCGCCCGCCTCCACTGCCAAGCACACGCCGCCGCCCCGTTGTACAATTTAAAACGCGGCTGAGCTTTCACATCCACTGTCGCTCCGCCGGCGAGGCTGCGCCGCTCACGGCCCCGGATGCGCGTTCGCAGCCGCCGCGTGCGAAGCGAACAGCGGGCGCGGGCGCGAGCCTCCACCTGCTCCCTTTCCTCCCGCTCGTAATAAGCCGCCATTTTAAGAATTAATAAATCTGTCAGCAATTAAAAGGCAGCGCTGACTTTTTGTGCGCTCGCTCCATTAGTCACTTTGCTCACTACGCTGAAGGGTGAGGCAGTGCCTAAATTACCCCGGCGCTGTCTATCACTTCATTTAAAACCAACCCTGCTTGATTAGCCCTTTTGAAACGCGACGACATGTGGCACCTGTAAGAATTGGAGTTTTAGCGAACTTTAATGACGTCTCGATCTGCCAGGCTCGTTTCAGATGGGGTAAAATATACATGAGGAGGAAGAGATGGGGGGGATGATCTGCGAAAGCAGCCCGGCTTTCATTTCAAAGGAAGATCTTTCATCAACTTTAAGCATTAAGGCAGGAAATGAGCGAGTAAAGCCGACAGGCTGGACGTTGGAGCTGGAACGAGCCTCGTTAATGATCAGGGCACGTTCCTTCCAGATGTTTCCAATCCATACATTAAGTCACTCAATCAAACACGAAGTGATAACGTGTTGAATAATGCAGCTAGTGGGCTGGTCACCGGAGGAGGCGAGATGACAGGGCGCCTCATGCTGTTTCATCAATCGTGGCTAATTGTGGGATAAACATGACACTAACGCATATGAGAGATAACTGTTAGGCTAAATCACGGCCTCTCCGCTGGGCTGAAGCGCCGTAGCGCTCCGACCGCCATGTTTTACGGCTGCTCCGCGACATTCATTAACCCGGTCCTCACTCGTTTGGCTTCTCACCGCAGGCTGTGCCGCAGCTGCACACATAAATAACAACGCAGTGGAAATAACAGTCGTCGTACTGTATCATTCAGGGAGCGAGCGGCAGTTAAATGAATCTGCTTCGCACGGGATCGTACAAAACAGGTTCACCGTTGTTACGCTCATGTTGAAACAACCGTTTGGCCTTTAACAATTAGTAATTAGTGCGATTAGTGCATTGAGTTCACGTCTGGTAATGTCATCAGTTTCATCTTTGCTGATGTCCGTTGTGAAAACGTTCCATCAATCTTACAAAATGAAACTCAATTGTGCCAGTTGTGTAATTAAGTCTAAAAACTGGCACTTTTAGCAACGTTGAACTTGAAAAATAAAAAGAAACAAATAGTTCATGATCTCAAAACAGATTAAAGCCTCTCTGTTTTCTTATTCCTTAGCGGAGTTACATCAAAGGGCATAGAATCTTTTCTGCCTTCCAACGAGAGCATGACAGAGACAAAGACCGAGTCCTGTAACACTGCTGGACGCTGCTAATTAGCGTCCAAGCTGCTGGTGCTTTTGTTAATGATGGACGTGCCATTATTGGTTTATTTACCCCAATAAAAAAGTGAAATGCATCTAATTGTTTTGGGTATTTATGAATTTGTCAGTGGTGCTGGACGTGCAGCCTCCCAGCGCTCGTCGCCGCGACGGTGATGGATGGCAGCTGCTGCTCGGCCGCTGTGTCTCATTTGCCCAGAAAATGTACTTCACTTTGTCAGCCGACGCTGATAACGCTCGTCAGGGCCCCGTTCTCGCCATTCAAGGTGGCAGCGGGATCGAAGCGCTGACCTGCGCGAGGACTGAAAGGCGTCTGATTCTTGTTAACAGGGGACGAGCGTGGCGCCTGTTTTGATTTTTCCCCTCCCCTCCGTTGGCGTCTAGGAAACATGGCCGACCTCTAACCAGTTACACCAGGGGTCTCAATCTCCTTAAAATACCCCGCGTCCTCTGGGCTTTTGTCTCTCGCTGAGATAATGTGGGGCTCATTAACTGTCTGGCAGGAACAAATAACAGCTTAGATGAAAAATTATGGGATTTAATTAACAACAATACAAATTTTTATCAAAATTCATCCCTGTTGAAATCTTTCTGGGTTTTTTTTTCTGCTGCACTTTGACCAAACGGATAATATGGGCAACGTGACTTGATGACTTCACACCTGTAATTGGAATTGCATTAGTAATACCTCACTAGATAATTAAACCACAGAGTCATTTTAATTAGGTTACAAAGCAATCTCAGATTTTCATATTGTTGCTGTAATAATTACAGCTAACAAGTTTCATAAGACTCGTATTAACACAGCGTTTCTATAACGTTAGCTACATGAATACAGCGACCGGTAATTCTGTCTGTCACAGAGACCAGTGCAAAAAAAATGAATCCACAGGTCATTATGCGGCTTAACATCCAACGATACCTCAGAATAGATGTTCCCTCTGATTCTACACTCAGTGATGTTTACCAAAAAACTCTAGCCAAGACAGTTGTAAGGCTTTTTAACCCATTGCTTAGTTTAGTTTAAATTAATCATGGATTTCATTTTAATATTGCATTTTAATTTTGCAGTTCGTGCCCCAACAGTAGCTCTGCTATTTGACCTCAGCCCTCTGGGATGTCCTTGTATGCTGTAGTGCAACGCTTGGGTTCTTCTCAGCCCCATCAATCAGCCTTTTCCTCATGACCTTTGCCCTTTTCTTCCTCTTCTCCTAATGCTCATAAGTCATCGCTGCAGAACCTGCAACGGTGCCACTGTCAAAAAAGCTTTTGATTCCCCAAGGAACAGATGCATGTAGAAAACTGTAACTATGAAAGGAATGAAAAAGTGAAAGGGTCCATGTAGGAGGGAGCTGGGGTTGGGAACGCCGGATGGAGGAAGCTGGGAACAGGTGAGAGCGGGAGGGGCCCAACAGGTGACAGGGAATAGAGTGACATCTGGTGGCTGGAGGAGAAATAGCAATTTAATTTCCACAGCAACAACAGGGGTCAAGACTCAAACAGAGGTGGAACAAACAGACCTGTGGAGAAATCACGTCAATTAGTCTCTAAGCGAATTGTCTGTAAATGTCTCCAGTCTCCAACACTTGACCCACGTCGAACACAAATAGGTTACTAATGGAAGTGACATTGACTAAAAGTCAAGGAGGAGCATTTAATGTTTATACTTAAAGCAAAGCAACCTTCCCAGTCCACATGACTCGAAGAAAAAACCTCATTTACCTCATTGAGGGAAAATAAATTACACTGGCTGTTCCGTCTCTTAATTTCCCAGTCCCAGCCAGTGGCACGAATACTGAACGGCATTATTTTTGCTCTTTCATAGGGCCACATTTGCATGTCTTTCATTAGAGGCCATCCACAATGGGCCATGTAGGATCCACAATAAATTCTGACCAAAAAAAAAAAAAAAGAAATTCAAATTAAATGACAAACCTCCTGAGCTCTTTAATGGCACGAGACAATGTTAAACTGCAAAATCACAGACCCAAACCGCTGGGAGCGTAATGTGATGTGTTCCCCCAGTGGGTCTTCAAAGCGTTTTTCAGTGTTATTAAAAAGAAGGGCAGACCAGCGCTGACATGCAGCCCACACAGGGGCCATGGCAACAGACCAAGAGCTTCTCATCAGTACCCATAGTCCCAGTGTGATAGCCCAGTGTCTCTGCATAGGACTATCACCCTGGCTTTTATTGCGTCTTCAAGGCAGAAGCATGGAGTAAACAATGTTTGAACAATTATGAGCCTGCGTCTCCCGCAGCAGCTCTGTCAGGAGTTCTTCTAACAGCCCACCTTGTTACGGGCCCTATCTCACTTGTTCTATACGTGATAAGGCACAGATGAAGTCGTGGTGGGGGATTCGCCGTTCCGGGGCTATCAGCTGCGCTGTGATCATAAAGGAGAGGTGGTCGTGCTCTCGTTGTAGCGATGCCAAATTTGACGGCGCCGCCTGAACTGGGATGTTCGCTGAAGCTGCTGTTGTTGCCGCGTTTGTAGCCGAGACAGGAGCCCGACGCTCGGCGCGGCGGGCGGAACCTGCGCCGGCTTTTATTGCTTTCCGTGCACATTTTCCCAGCATGAGTTGGCACGCGGCGACATCATGCACCGTTGATAAATAGCAGGGCCACGGTCTATTGTCATTTTTTGGTAAATTGCCAGGGAATTTAAATGCATCACATCCTCAATATCGAGTGAACTGGAGCTGGAACTGGAAAACGCGTTTGCCCTTCTGAACCACATGAAGTTCAGCCTTCATTGACTTTTAACAAAATGCTACTTGGGCTTTTTTTTTCCACCTCGTAGGGGCCTGAAAACTTTCCGGTTGTTGTTAATGCCGTTCATCTGGTCAAATTATTGCCTCGTGTCCAAATGATCCAAATTGCAGCCTTACAGCGCTCACAAGCTGTTTCTTTAAATGCCACTTAGCTGCTGGGTGCTAGCGTGCGCTGTGTTGATTTATTAGGAGGTGGACTGGTTGAGAACCAGCGGAGCGTCAAGGGGACGTGTCCACTATAGAGGTCGCTCCCCCTGTGAACGTCTGCAGCGGGCCTTCGGAGCTGGCAGGCGCCGCTCGCAACCTTTTGTTTGCTAAAGTCTGTTTCAGAGCCTGAGATATGCATCTGAATGCATCTGCGTCTCCGGGGGATACCTTTGATGAATATTTCATAAAGCACAACAGCCTTTTTATTACAGGAGATTGGTCGTATTCAAATAACACGTTCACCTCAACAATAAGCAACAGGATTCATTCAGCGCCGCTGACAAGCAGCAGATTGTTCTACGGTTCGGCACAGTGGTTCCTTGGCAGGAAAAGGCACGGCGGGAGGATGAGGTGTGGAACAATGACGGGGGGGGTAGAAGAGCACAACGCCGCGTAGCCAAGGTCCTTGTGTTGTTTGACTTCATTTCATTTCATTTTAGGGGATGCTCCAACATTTATCACGTACCAGAAAGAGGTTTGCCGCCATCTTTGAAGGACCGCGTGACGCCCCCTCTGTGGCCGCTTACAGTTGGCACTGGAAGATAAAAACAGCGGCTTTTGGACATTTTGAAAAAACTTTTTTTCTGTTATCCAGGCGAACCACAAAAACAAAGTCAGTGTCTTCACTTTCTAGTTTATCTGGGGTTTGGCTAAAACGCTAAAAGCAAATTAAACAGCAGCTAAACACGAGTTAGCATTTCCGGCCCGGCCGTGTCAGATTTGCTTGAATACATTACTATACGTGTTGAAAAAGCGCCGTGGCATATTCATGAAGCACAGCATTTGTGCTATGGATTTAGTATAAAAACACTCTGAAGTGAAAAAAGGAGATAAAAAGCAAAAGAAAATACAAACTCTTCAAGCTAAAGGTCCAGGGAAACACCATATTCCCCGAGCTGGAACTCGATTCTTTGTTTTCACTTTGACTTTTACAGAGATCAGACAACACATCGAACAACAACGCGTCCCAATCCCCGCGTTTGTACCACAATAGTGTCGACCAAAACTACTCACTAGCTCCCAAAGTTCCCCGGCCTCCTCCCTCCTGATTGCAGCTCTATTATGGGCACAGTAGCACGTATCAAGGTGATTTATTGCCAGAGAGAGCTCAAGTTGTTTAAAATGACTGGTGTGATTAGTCATATATGCTTCAGAGCTGGAAAACGGTCGCACAGTGCTCCTGTAAATTAACAGCAGCTGCAGACTGTAGTCGACCACAGCAAGGTGGTCAAACGCGGTAAGCGTCTGAGTCGCTGGGGGACGAGGCGAGAAAGTGGGTCATTACACCCCTCTCAGGTACGAGGAGGGTGACAGAGGAGAGAGATAGGCTGCGTTTAAGATTCAGAGGCTCCACGTTGAATTGATTTCAGCAACAAAAATAAAAAGGGGAGAAGTGCGAGAGGCTGTGGCTTCTGCCAACATTCCACTTGAGTTACTGCGAAAATATGCTTCATATATTCCAGCAGCCCTCAGATGTCTCCATGCTCCATTATTCCTAGCGAAAAAAAAAGAAAAAACGTGCTACTGCAAGAGGCTTTTCATTTAGCGACTTGGTTTTGTTTTCATTTTCGCTTTCAAAGGTGTCCCACCTCACGCCGCATTTAAACCTGGAAGAACAGCAGACACACTTTTGTGTGTGGAGCTCTCAAAAATTACAGTGATGCACCATTCAGGCCTCAACAGAAGTCCTGATATGAACTAAATATGCTTTAGAATGTTCAAAATGCAATTCCTATATTTCTACCTTTTTCTTCATTTACCCCGGTACTGGCCGAGTTCTGCAGAGCCCGGAACACGAAACTCAGCCACTCGACCGTACTTCACCGCCCTACACACACACGCTTCACAGCTTGGTTTTAGGATTTGAGGCTTTTTAAACCACGCCACAGTTGGTCAGAGTCTCTTCTCCTGTTCGTACCCACGTGTGGGGGAAGTCAAAGTGCCATCAGCTTTACAGCCACAATTATCACAGAAAGAAACATCGTCTTTGAAACCTGCTGTCCTTCTGTGAACAACTGAAAAGTCTGTCTCTCTTTTAGATTCTTCATCCGAGCATCTCGACTATAAACACCGATGGCAACATCCTCACAATTAATTTACTGAGGTAAACAGCTTTGTTCAAGGAGGCTGTTGATGAAGTGATATCAATACCAGTTTACTGCTCATTAAGGGATAAAGAATCCACAATATGATAGTTCTACATTGCATGTTTTTCTAATATCACCTCATAATTCACGGCAGCGGCCTCGTCTTCTGGTCTACTGGGATTCTGTCAGCGAGGGGTTTTGTGCCTTTTATTTGTCTGCAGTGGGTTCGTGTGATTATTGAGCATCAGGGCAAAATGGTGAAACAAGAAAGAAGCTTTTGCCGTTTGATCCCGGGGGGAGGACCCGCTCCGAAAGATGACCTTTATCGCGGATGTTCCAGGCGATCGGTGGTGTTTCTCTGGGTAAACTACCACTCAAGCTCCGCTGGACTTACAGTGCTGTATCTGAGAGCCACATCTGCTAGCGAGCTTTGTGCTAGAAAAAGAAAAATACACTAACAACACAATTGGTTCAGAAGGTGGGTACAGCGCCCGTAGCGGTTTGTTCTACCAGTGTTAATGCGGTTTACGAAGATGACTCCATTAAGCTTCTGCCGTTTGACACTCTCTGGCTTTTCCCTTAAAAGGCTAATGACCTTAGCGTTTCCCTTAACTGGCCTGTGGCATTGGCAGCTTTAAAACATTTTAACATCAAATTGATGCCTACGGTAATTGGTTGGGTGAATTCCCAAAAGCACTTTAACCCCACGCCAGCCTAGTTTTTAACTTTCCATTTAATGCTCCATACGCGCCCTGTGATTTTTGTACGCCTTCCAAAAACATATTAAGACGCCGCAAAAATGCAAGAGTTCAAGCGCCGACGCGCAACAACATTATACGATTCATCAAAGATCAAAATGACTTCACGCAGTTTTCATGTCAGTCTAGTGAGGAGTAAATGCTCGGTCTTCACTAGGCCTGAGCTCAGATCGGTTGTTGGTGCTATTGATAGAACTTCCTGCAGATAAAGAGAGGCCAAACTTGGGGCGCTGCTACCTAATTGCTCGCATCCAGCTATTTACCTCCGCATATAAGAAACCACAGAAATGCCTGGTGATAATTACAACGCACACATGTTTCAGTGCCTTACAAGCGTTTCTATTTAGAGCCAGACTCCGACTCGTGTCCTCTCATTACACACTGACTGGGCGCATGCACGCTGCTCCCAGACACAACTGGAGACTTCGACTGCGTTGGCTTTATATTCAGCGGTTCTTCATCAGAATGTTGCCCATAGTAAATATAAACGCATGTGCAAAGAATAAACTCGAGTTCCAGTCTTGAAACTTGCACAACTTTCAGCTCCAAAAGCACAAGACTTCGTTCTAAGTCATAAACCTGGCGCCTGGAAAGCGATGATTCCTCCCGTTTCGTTGTGTGCGACTATCATCTCACTTTCATTTTTAATAAATGTAAATGTCGCCGCTGACGAACGCACCACGACAGTCACACGTGATGAGGCGGATGCCAGGGCTCCGCTGTCTGCAACATGTTGTATTGTGCTCCATGTCAGGTTGTCTTCAGTGAGATTGATGTCATGCACTGCCAGTGGGCTCATTGTACCCTGCGCCGGCTAAGTGGATGACGCACAAGTGACTGACCGGTATTTTCTAAATTGAATTTTCTGAGCTGGCGCCCGTCCAGAAGCAGCTGCCTGTTTTCGGCAGGCGTCGCCCGACAGCAGCCGGCATTCCGACTTCATTTATCCAAATTCTCCGGGCCTTGGGAGTTGACAGGCTTGGTAATCAGTGTCCACAAGCATAATCCCCCATGGTCTCAGGGCGCCGCAGCATCAGATGTCTCTCCGTTTGCGCCTCCCGCCTCCCGTACGTGTGTTTTATGTATGAAATCTGCTAAAATCACCTTGTAGGAAGAAACATGTCCATAAATTTGCATTCTGTGAGGTGTCTGGTGGTGAAGGGGGGGGGGGGGTGTGATGCATGAAGGCCACCTGCACCGCTGTCCTGGGTGGGACATGCTGTATGTACTGGCAGGTCCTCATTTTCAACTAATATCTCCAAAGGGATCTCAGACGCCTCCTTCAGCATCTTCTGTTTCCAACAATCCACCGGGCAGGCTTGTTTTCATTACCTGTGAAGCTTCACCGTACGAGCGCGACCGCGTGTCGTTTTTCTAGGGGGGGTTTAATTATTCCATGTTCGCTCTTTGTTTTTCAAAAAGGTGAGACCTCCACGATGCGGCTCACGCACACGTGGCTTTTCTCCGCTCCAGAGAAAATGAGCAACTCTAATAAAAACAGGATTCTCAGCCGGAGTGGTTGGGAGGCATTAGTCCTCGTGTGAGAAGGACTTGAGCTCTGAATTATACGCAGCGGGGGAAACAAAAGACAGGCAGAAATCATGTAAACTCCCTCTGAGTCGCTGTGAAGACGGTGGAGGTGAAGCTCTCTCTGGCCGGCGGCTCCGACTCTAAGCTTCTCAATATAACGGGACTCCTGCGCTGCACCTGGAGACAAACTCCACCACGGGAGGGATTTCTCCAGTTCATTCATACCACGCCTTCATCCGCCGCAGCCACTTACACAGCGACGCACACGATAACGCACTGATCAAACGTGATTGAGTCGAGGTGAGACAAACCTTTAAAGTCTAGAGTCAGTTTGACATCACACAAAGAGCAGCTGCCGTCAATGTTACGACAAAGAAGTCTGCAAGTGTGTGTGTGTGTGTGTGTGTGTGTGTGTGTGTGTGTGTGTGTGTGTGTGTGTGTGTGTGTGTGTGTGTGTGTGTGTGTGTGTGTGTGTGTGTGTGCTGCCATTTCATTGTCAGAGCATCTTAGAAATCTCCCTAAATACGGCCGCTGCCGTTTTAAACCATACATTTGTAAATGGAAGTCTGTGAATACGTTACATCTAAAAGAAGCAAAGTAACAAGTACAGAATAAGCCAGTGTTACCAGCAGCACCTATGTTTTCTGTAAATGAGCTTGTGAGTTGTGACAGTCTGTGTATATAACCCATAATAACCTCCACTTGTTACACACTATTTATTTATACACATAATATGCTTCAATAATAAATACTATGGTGTAGTTTTATATTTACGAGCTGTGAAACCAACAGGAAACCTAATAAGTGAAACATATGAATTAAATAGCACAAATGTTAATTAATCTGCAAACCGACACTATTACATTTCATTATATTATATTATAGTCACTCTTTCATTTGATGCTTGTTGTCCCTGACATTTGTTAACTGAGGGAACGTTCCACCTTTACGTTCAGAAGCCAGAAGGTGTTCAGTGATAATAAATAGTGTTGGGTGGGCGGTTGTGCAGCTGATTGTTGTTAAAGGGGATCTTTCTTTTAACCATAAGGTAAACAGCAGCTCTGCAAAGTGTTCACATTAGTGGTCATTTCTTAAAGGTCAGGCCGCTCTTATGGAAACCAATTTGTTTTGCTTTTACATTCTAGAGAGAAAGCGCCGCCGTCATTGCGCCCAGGCAGCGTTCGCAGCCGCGGGTCTGTGACACGCAGACACTGTCACGGTGACATTTTCCATATTTAACCAAGCTCATTATCTTTTCCTAACTTTAACCGCGTGCTATGAATGTTTCATCCGCGGACTGGATACACGGCAACGCCGGCGTACGAGCGTATGGTTCATAGAAACGGGCCGCGGCAACAAGTCTGTGGGCGCTTTGGCGCCGATAAGGCCCGAAACCGCGCTCGCTGCTGTGGCTGTCTGAGCTCCTGCCCACCTCCATCTATCACAGGGCTGCCTATGGCTCCCAGGAGGCCCCGTGCACCCCCCACCTCCACCCACACCTCCCACCGCCGCGCCGTGAGTGACAGGCATCCGGTTCCGCCTGACTGGAGCCTCTATCTCCTGACCCTCAAGGACGACGAAGAGGACGTATTGTCATCAACTCATCTCTCCCTCATTCCCACGGCCGCCTCCTCCATAGAAGCACACACGCACGCACACACACGCACACACACACGCATGCACACACACACACACGCACACACACACGCATGCACACACATACACACACACACACACGCACACACACACACACACACACACACGCGCACAGCGACTCCATCTGCCCGCCCACACACACACACGGCACCAACCGCGACCCACTCACCTGTAACAACATCTACGTGACCTTTGCTTAATGTCCTCGGGAGCCACACCAGCGCCCGCTCGCTCACACAAACACCCCGCGGGTCCGCCGGCGCCGCCGCTCCTCGCTCGCTCCCTACGTTTGAAACCATCTAGGTGGAGGTTGTTAAGAACCACTTCAGACAGAAACCTTGAAGAGAGGAAATAAACAAGGCATTGTCTGCGAAGGCTTCCGCGCGCATCGCCTCGCGGTCCTCGGCTGCACAGATGTGAATTCTTTATCTCATACTGTACGACAGTGTGAGACATCTTGTGATGTGAGCAGAGACGAGCCGCTCTGCAGCGAGATTGGACATAGTAGATGGCAGGTTTTCAAATACATAACAGCGCTCGGCTCACAGTAATGTTCCTTTGGCAATCAATGAGCATTTCACAGCGCTGGGTTGGTTTTCTATGTAACCTTTAAGTGTCCAAATAAACAGCTCCGTTTGGAAAAATAATAGCATCCAAAGACACCGATGCATTGTTGTTACTGCTTTGCCTTGTTATAAACTAACTGCTCTCGTTCCTGAGAGTTGTTTTTGCACTTCAGCTTGCTCTCAGAAGTTGGTAATGCCGGTGAGACAACAGGGAGTCAGCACTGAACTTCAGATTAGAGGCTGCTGCTTATAGCCGCAGTAGGAAACTTCAGGAGTTGACAGGAAACTCTTTTGAATTTTGAAAATGTCAAATAGTAGAAATCATAAAATGTGATTTCAGAGAAACACGCGGTCTTTCAAATAGTGGCTGGAATCATTAACATAGACAGTTTCTCTAATGGTGCTTTTCAGAAAACAAGTCGAGAGTAGAGCTTAAAGATTTTAAAGAAAGCAGCTCAATTAAAACTAACTTAGGCGCCATAATGTGCAGTATATAATATTAATTAGGCCAGTTAAAGCTTCTTTGTGCATGGACACAGTGTAACGGAGCATTTAGCAGCTCAGCAACAAGATGCTTTCAGCAGGAGTGGAAATGACAGAGTGAGCACTGGACTTAAAATGACTGCTGACGTTGCTTCTCATCAGAAAACAGTCAAATATTTGCTAATGCATTGACAACAGGAAGTAAAGAGTGAAACTATTGTATGAGCACGATGCGTTTACAGCACGGACATGAGAAATTAGGAGAAATTGCCGACATGTAATGGCCTCGCTGAGGTCAGCAAACGACCACAGGACAGAGCACGTCTGCTTAAACAGAAATGTGACCTTTCCCCAACTCTTCAGTCCGTCCACCACCTCCGCCTGTTCACAGCCCATTATTACAACCAGATTATTCGGACACGCAGGAATCCTCGCTGGTTCGCTCATTTGACTTTCAGCAGACGATGAGCATCCAACGCTGCCCATCTTCACCTTAATCCGTTTTTGCGGAGGGGCCGCTCCTCTGAGAACGGTCCTTCTTCCGGTTCGCTGAGCTCTCCCTCAAACAGGTTGGGCGCTGGCCGACTTAATAAGTAGCTTTGAGTGAACGTTTCTTTGGGTCTGAATGCGTAACATGCTGTAAATTGGAGCCTTTCGCGTCCGTGCGCGGCGTCTCCCTGCTCCGTGTCATGTGAGACGCTAATTAACCTCCTGTGATGTTTTGGAGGAGGTTTCACGGCCAAGTGACACTTCCTGCTTCGAAATTGTACAACACGCACTAAGTAAATTATGAGGAATGGAGATCTGCCCCCTCCGCTGTATATTTTTAAACTAAACACAAGATAAGAGTTATGAGAATTGGCACGCAAACAAATTACAACAATCAGCTTTACGACGGGGCACAACCGTGTGTTGTGCTCTGAAATTGTTCCCCTCTTGCAGCATAAATCATACTGAAAGTTTCCCAATGTAGCGAAGCATCTCGGGGTATAAAGAGAGACCATACCGAGGCTATTCATTTCCATTTTCACAATGCCAATTACGGTGCACAGCGGCAGCTTTGGATATTGAACCAGCTGAAGTCAAACTGTTGTAATACATTATTATCTATTTCAACCTGGTGCAGTGGGAAGATTCTCGCTGCTTGATTTTCATCAAAAGTGATGGCCTGCTGAAAATGTAATTCACTGTTTTAGTATAAATCAATAAGCCTCCAGAATCTATTCCCCCATTCCACCTTTATGTTAATATAAAAGAAATGCTCAGATAGATCTTTAATTCACCACACAGGCTCTCAGGCTGTTTAATAGCACCAATCTTATCCATAACTGCTCAATTGACACTTAAATTTCAAGCCCATCTTAATTTGGTTCCTCCTGAAGTTCTACTTCTCGTCGGCGCCAAGGCTACAGTGACCCGTGTTAATGGAGATTTATGGACTAGTGCCACTCCAACAGTGGTCTTCTATTAAGAATTATATCCAATTCGATCGCCATTACTCTGTTCTGCCACCAAAAAGAAAGAGCCGTCGCCGCCGCATGCGCCGCAGTACATTTAAATGTCATGAATACTGCATAGAAGACTCAAAACATGTTAAATGCTGAATGTGTGAAGGAATGTAAAGCAAAAGAAAACGTTAGAGGACATTCAGATGTTTCTGATGAGGGATATAAATCCTGATGGACTCCTATCCGAGTGTATTCATTAATCATGCGTCTCATTGGCGAGGCTCTGATTTGCCACTGAGACAGATGAAGATGAACTCAGCAATATATTCCTCATCATAACACAAGTCTCGCATAAATATTAATAGCATATTTTCAGCTGGTGGGCATGAATCATTTTTCAGACAGGGAATTTTAAGAGCTACCCATGCGTGTCCAAAAACAGTACATAAGCAAGCGGCGGTGATAAACAACAGCCCTTTAAGGCAACAGTGAGCAGCACAAGGCTTTTACTGTACCGCCCATTAAAAGCTCTTTATTTTAGGGGCTTTCGGAAGAAAACGTCCGCTAATGCCGATGTGAGAGAAAATATTTTAATTACCAAACTGACTTTTGTCTCACATATTCCGTTTTCAACTTACGTCCCAGAACACGGATGCCTCCACTGCAACCGCTGGGAAATATTCCATCTGTGATTGGTTCAATCAACAACAAACAACCGGTCGATAGTTATAAAGTGGGATTAGAATTGACTTTGGATTCAGTTTTTTCTCACCACACGATTGTTGCAGGAGCAAAGTGGCGCAGGAATGAAATATTTTATACTGAGCTTTTGTCTTTTTTTGTGCCTTTGATACTAAACTGTGTTCAAACGCTCTTCTTCTACTGCTTTGCCCTCGTCAGAGTGGAGCACACGACCAGACTTAATGTCTTAAGGGAATCAGGAGGTTGGGAGCAGTTTTACTGATCTTTGTCCCGGTTCAAACTGGGTAAAAGGACTAAAGTGATACATTTGAGGACAGATGATTTCGTGGCATTCTCTCGCAGCTCTATTTATCTCAGACGCAGACATTTTCCGGCTCTGACGTGGGAAGATGATGTCTTACGATTCTTAATCCCGCAGACAAAACACTGCTCTTTTTTCCCCTACCAGGAAACAGCTGCGCATGAGAACGACTGCTCGGATAAATGAAGCCATTTTCAACACAGAGAGCAAATCATGAGACTAATCTTGTGTCCTCAACGCGCGTATTGAAGTATTATGATTGTGGAATTTACCCTAACTTTGTTTTCAGAGACCTTTTCTATTCTCCGGCACAAAATGACAATACGGCCAATGATAAATACAGTGGAGCTGCATTAGTAACAATGGCGTGTGATTGCAGGTGTACGATCATCAGTACAAAGCGGTGTTGGACGGCGTGGAGACAGACAGCGTGATGGAGATTGACCCCGGCCGGCGCATCGAGCTCTTCCGAATGGGGAACGGAAGCGAGGAGGTGCTCGAGGTGCACGACTTCAAACACGTAAGTAGAAGGTGAAACCACGCGAGCGACTCCTCTGCGGGAGCTCGTGCTGTGATTGTGTCTTTTCGGGGGAGGAAGGAGCATCACATCAAGTCCTGACCTTTTCAAAACCTTTTCATCGCTATTTAGACAGATTTCTGGCTTTGTCATTCTCAACAAAAAAAGCCTGATAAACCGTTAATACAAGAAGTTGTAGAAACCACGGCGCACGCTCGGGATTTGAAATACTAACTTTAAACACAGTAGCTGGTGCTAAAGGAAACGTAAGCGTAAAACAAACTTCTCTGTTCTGGAGATTTGCTGTGCGTTTAGGGGCAGAGAGAGAAAGATTAGTATCTCCTCTCACTAATTCTATACAGGCTTCGCAGCACAGAGACAAACAACGTTATGAAGCGTATCTCCATTTGTTTTTCTCTCTGCAATTTTGTCTCCGGCAGAACTCATTAACTTCTACCTTTCCCTCCTAAATCCTGCTGGAGTGTGCAGGAGGGTGCACACGCCGCGCGCTGCTCCGCACCGTAATGAATGCCCCGCGCTCTCGCGCCATTATTTACTGTGAGACGTGGTGCACTGCCCAGAGTTACAGGACACAACTCACTCCGCACAAAAAAAGGAAAAAAGCCCGCACCGAGTCCTGAATCATTATTGTTTCTGTTGCAGTGCTCTTTGTGAATCTAAAACGGCTACTGTACATGATGGAACGCCAGCGCAGCGCCAGAAAACCTTAACCTCTGCGATCAATCTCCATTTCTCTCCCTCTGCCCTCAACCAAGTTTGTGCGCTGGTCCACACACACACGCACACACACACACACACACACACACACACACAACTGCGTGTGTCTGTTGCTTGTTCCACTTCCTGTTAGTGAAGAACATCCCCTGAGGAGATTTGTTTGATTCAGTGCTCCACTGTGGAAGGCGAAGAAACAGTGAGTGAGCAGAGCAATGCAAAGCCTGTGATGAAAACATATAATAATAATTAAATGAAAAAGATGAGAGCTAAACCCACACAAAACTTATAATGGGCTATACTAAGTGTTTGCGCACTGATGTTAAAATTGATTTTATTTAATGTAAAACAAAGAGGCAATGCTGCATTTGTTAAACAGACCAAAGCCACCGCTAAAACAATCTCCATTAAGCCACAGGGCTTTGTGGAGAATGGAAAATGTGCCACCAGGGCTGTGGACCACGGGAGAAATGTGCTCACTATTGTTTCAGACCAACACTGGGCTGCTTGTAATGAGGGAGAAGCAAGCGAATGGAAGAAAAGCAGTCGTTTCTGCAATAAAGTCCGAGTCATTATAAATATTCTTGACACGTGAACAAAAGCACATTCAGCTGCAACTTTGTTCTGAACATTTTGTTCAATAAAACTGCATCAGCGTGCACGAATTAGTGTACGCATTTTAAGCGTAGGTTCAAGGTAAAACAGAGTAAACACAACACAAGTTCACTCGGATGTGCATAAAGTGAATTTAGGTTAAAATGGATTAACAAAAATGTAAATTAAGTTTAATCGTTCTTTTAATTGGGCTGGTACTAAATTGAAGCTAAAAATTTTTTTCATTTTATTAGAAAATATTTGGCAGAAACCTTTGTTGATGTCACTTAGACGGTTTTACATTCTCATCAGCTGTTAGAATAACACGTCTAGAACCTCAGAGGCACAGAAACCCACACTGTGTCTGTCTGAAGTCCCCGAGGCGCCAACGAAATGGATTTAAACTAAACGAGTCACCGTGATCACGCTACTGAACAAAAAGCTGAATTCCATCCTGCCAAGTTCTCTCCGATGTTTATTTATGGAACATGGCTTCTAGTGTGTTTTCTGAAATTAAACTCCAACAGTCTGCATCGCTCGGGCAGCGACACTGAGCGAGGCGAGCGAGCGCCCGGGGCCCCGGCTCAGGCGGCCCCCGACGGGCTGAGATGTGCCGCGAACATGCCTAAACGCTCAGACACGTGCATGCGGGGACGCCTGCCATGGAGAGACACGCGTGGGCAGCTCTGACTCGTCAAGGGGAGAGTAAACAGCAGCGTGGCGATAAATGAAGAGTGGATCTGAAGCTGCTATGAGGTGGATTCCTAGAGAACTTACATAGTTGTGTCTCAGTTTTCACTACGAAATCTACAACTTCTACCCATCGTTTTAAGCCGACCTGGTTCACTAACTTCAGGAACAACCTTCATGCAGCACTTACTGGTTCTGAGAGTGCTCCAGATGCTCGCGCTGTTGTCCTCTAAAGTAAAAAAAAGTAAAGTTCACAGGCTGCAAACAGAAGAAAGCGCAGACGACATAAATACAACCCCTGCAGCACATAAACATAAAACATAAGCATAAAAAAAATGCACAGTTCCCTTTTTATGTCGTGAATTTAAAGGCGGCGGGAATCAAGCGCCCGAATGCAGCATCGCGGGGTGGAAGGATGGCAGGTGCAGGGAAGTCAGTCTCATACACAAAGAGCGTGAGGAGCAGCTCCGGCAAATGCCTCCTGACGCGAAGGAGGCAGCGGCAGGCAGGTGCGAATCACAGGAAGCAAGAGTCCACAGCGACTGCACCAGCTGCCACAGAGCCGCCCTGAAGCCGCGCTGACCCACCTGCGAGGTCCGGGATCATCACCGCAGGAGGCTGAGGGGGCGTCTGGTGGATCCAAACACAGACTACGTCATAAAAATCACTGGTCCCCAATGAAACGCTTTACAATCGGTTCTGCAGGTAAATTATTGCAGGTGTTGAGGGAGTGATGCATTGTGGGAAAGAGTGTTAAACGCAGATTCCCATATACTACGGGTCGACTCATTTTATATAATATTTAGATTATTGTGCAGCAGTGTGCAGAATGAGCGATCACCTGCTAGTTGCTTATTCACACGCGAGCGTCCGTGTTTCCCGTTTTGCCGAACGGATAAATCAAGTCGACGCCAAAAGTTGCCTGTTTAAACGACATCACTTTTCCATTTCTCATCCCTATGTTAATGCGTCTCTCTTCATTTTCTGCTTGACCAAGCCCAGTAATCACTGTATCTCATCGCAGCGTCGCCCTCCTCTCTTCTGCCGCGCCGCGCCAACACAGTGGCTCCAAATTACACGGAGACTCATCACAATAAAAGCCCGGCATAAACATTATGCTTTTGCGCTTGAGACTATTATTGGCCCATCCTTTTTCCGCACAGTCAAAATTACACGCGGCACATTGTGACAAGCATCACTTTGTATCATGTCTTGTACGGCTCGGTATCTGCTTTTCAGAGTGACAGCGCCGCGGAAAATGGAGAAATCGCAGCCACATGGTCAAGTTAGCCAATTCAAAGGAGATGTCACAGCAATCACCGTGTTGCTGTAATTAAATTTTGATTGAATCAAGTCCATTTTCATGGTAGCGCTCATACAATTTTCGGTAGATGCAATTTGAAAGCAGCCGTGGCAGATGTAGATCCTGCCACGTATCCTAATACAGTATGCTGAATGAGCAGCTCCGCTCTGCAGAAAATAAATTGGATACAATCTAATCTGCAGACAGTCTTTCAGAGTTATTCCGCCTGAATATCTTAGATTAACGGAGAATGGCAGCCAGAGAATTAATAGATCTTTCTTGACCATTGAGGCTGTGTGTGTCATCCTGAATAGAGCCCGGGTCCACGTGGCGGAGGATCATCAGCGGGGCTAAAGAGGGCGACGCCGCACTCGGCTGCGTGCGGAGTGGCGGCGGCTTCAACGGCGCCGGTTCAGCGGCCGCTACGCGGAAACGCGCCCGTCTTTCAACTCGCGCTCCGCGCGAGACGGAGGAAAAGATCAAAACGCACCTTTTCTCGCTCATTAGGTTTTAACTTATCTGACTTTTTTAAGAGCTTTGATTGGAGTTGAGCGTTTTAAAATGATCGCCCCCGGTGCTTCTGGGAAATCTACATCACAGAAGGCTAATGAATGATACATATGTCTGAATTACTGAGCATTCCTTGGTCTCTCTTTCTTTTTCAAAGGGAATCACTGGTATCCGGTTTGCCCAACATCAGAGGTGCTACATCAGGACCCAGACTAGGAAACTACCCAGCGTGGCAGAGGTGGACACTGAGCTGCTGGTACTGTATGCCTCCCCCCCGGCCGTCTGTAGTCCTACAGAGGCTGTCATGCATATTGTAGGAAGACTACCAGCACACGGATCCTCAGCCTGTCTATCTTATGCTATCTCGCCCGCCCCTCTCGCTGGAAAATAAACTGGGTGCCCGTGAAAGCGTCAGAAAGCTGCCCACAAACCCGTAGCCTCTTTGTGGCTCACATCAAATGGTGTTTGCTGTCAATCTTGAGCCAATATTAATTTTTAATCATCTCCTCCAAAGGCTCTACCCAAATAGCCTAAAGGGGGAAGGGTGCGAGAGAGGTCTGAGTGAGAGGTAAGCCATTAAAATGGTATTTTTTAAAAGATGTTTTCTTTGTAAAATTCACGAGGCTCCCTCTCCAAGTTTAGAGCGATTCATTTCACTTCTCCGGCTTCTTATGGTCGCGTGTGAACTTCAGTGAAAGGAATGGAAGGAATTCAATCAATCAAAATTCTCAATTTTTCCGTGTCACAGTGCAATTCACTGAGTGGATCCCATGTTCAAAGAGAAAATCCCTCTCTCGAATGTCTTTACTTCCAGCGCGCGCTCATTTACATTTCATGTCGTAGCGACTGGCAAATGTCTGACGCCTCAGCTGAAGAACAGTCGCCGGTCCAGGCAAAACCCTTTCCGTCTCAGCTTCAACTATAAGAACCAAACGGCTCTGTTTCTTCCTGTCATCTCTGTAATGTCTGATCCACGTTAACACGTACTAATTGCCCAAGCACTACCATATGTCCGTGCCACTGCTTTCTTTCTTTTTGTGCACTGTGAAGCCTAATTGGCTTAATTCACAGCTC
This sequence comes from Betta splendens, assembly GCF_900634795.4. Classification (NCBI taxonomy): domain Eukaryota; kingdom Metazoa; phylum Chordata; class Actinopteri; order Anabantiformes; family Osphronemidae; genus Betta; species Betta splendens. The sequence goes on along the minus strand of NC_040890.2, from coordinate 14,708,611 downwards.
CAAAGTGAATTATCCGAGGCCAGGAAAGTGACTGGGGCTTCTAGCAGCATTTACAGGAGCCTTTATGAGTAAAACACAGAACTCTGCACTATTGGTTCTACAAAATAAGGCAACGGTATTTCTGAGATGCGGTTCGAGTTTAGGTTGTTCAATAAACCAACTATAACCTGCTTTTGACTCTAGAAGACACTTTCATTGAAGAACTGCTGGAACATATGTAGGTAATAAACAGTGAACCCTGCTTGACCGGCCCGTTGGTTGGTTGCCTTGACCTCCAAGGTCTGTCCTCACATTAAACAGAGCCGCTGATCTGTTCTCAGTAAAAAACAACCCAGCCACATGTGATGCCGGTGAAGTTCAGCACAAGTTGCTCCTCAGGTGGTAAAACACAGGAATCTCACACATGGTCCGTAGCTTAACCCGGCTGGGGGGCCTTTTCAGCAGAGGGAGTTCAGAGCAGCCGCTCGCCTTCGGAGCAGAGCTAATAAACAATGGGAAAAAGTGCGGACAAACTGCAAAGGGCTGATAAGGAACTGGAGCCGGTGCGAGGGAGAGCCAGGTGACAAACATGAATTGTTTGCCAGGATTTTTTCTTCCTCCCTTTTCAATTTAGCTCCTCTATGAAACGTGTGAGGGAGTAATCCCCGGGCTTCATTCAGGTTCCCTCAAGTCTGACATGAAAATCACCATCTACCTCCCTCACACCTCATAACATATTCAATGGATGCTGGTTGCTCCATTAAATAAACCACTTAATATGGATGTCTAAAGCTCACCCAGCAACCAAAAGCCTCCCACTCACACAGCTGCCAGCAGAGAACCACAACACAATGTCCCGAAAGCACAAACTGCTGTTTATTTTATCTGGTGTTCATCTGCAGGACTGAAATACGTATGACTCAGATATTAGTCAGAGGCTTTATTTGCAGGGACAAATGAAAAGTTGAGTTGCAGACATATTCGCGTGTAAAGACGTGAGCGTCAGTCGCACCAGTCGTCCACACTTACTGTAGGTAGCTCGGTAAAGCGGTGACTACTTGGGCGCACACTTAAACACACTGTCAGCATCCCGCGCAGCTGGGAACAAGCTAGCTCCGGGATCGACTCCCCTGAAAATGGACCCGCACTGTGTATCATGAGAACACGCGCCTGGGTGTCATGACCAAGTCTTTGTTTACCTCAAGCAAACAACCCAGCACTTTAAACAATGCCTCATGTAGACAGTACCCAACCCCCCTCGGCTCCTTGGGACCCAGGGGCAGTAGAGTGTCAATTCATTTACTACAGCACCACTGTATAATTAAGTTATGCACTGCAGAAGGCGAACATGCACCAGGGGCATCGTTCCCAAGGTCCGATACTTGATCAAAAGTTGCTTGTGTCCTAATAATATATAATTTGTCAATAGCGAAATAGAAAAGCCCGTCAAAGGTGTGCAGGAAGCCGAGGCCTGTAATCACGGCGTCTGAGCGCTCGTCAGCCAGCGTTTCGAAGCCTCTGCTCCATGCTGAAGCGCTGACCTTTCCCACCCCCTCGCAGACGCTCTCCTACAACTCATTGGAGCCGTATCTCAGCTGTGAAGTCAAAGTCGCGTCTCGAGCCCCCGTGTCGTGACCTCCATTTACTTCCCAGCGAAGACTCACTTGGCTCCAGTGGTTAAGAGGCTCCAATTAGAGAGGGCTGTTTGTGTTACTTGAGTTTGATTGTAATTTCTGCAGCCAGTGCACCAGTGAGTGAACCAGCTCGACGCTAGAGAACCCCCCCCACACACACACACACACACACTGCCTGGCTACACCAGTCCTCCGAGTCATCATTAGTCTTCTGGCCAGCACTTAAAAGTGAGGGAAAGTGTGTCAAAAGCTTGGCTGAACACCTCCTGAGCCAAAACACAATCTTTGATGTGACAGAATGTGCTTAAGTCTTCTTTCCTGTTTTTTTTTTTTTTTTTTATTCGGCCTCTGTGCAGGTCACGTCCGTGTCGCCCGATGACAAACAAGGTGCGGCGCGCAAAGCCAAATTCTAATTCAGGGGAGAGTGACAGAGGGCGAACGGGAGGGAGGGGGCGCGACCCAGGATAAATGGCTCGCGCTCCTTCTGTAGCCTCAGGAATCCACGTCGAGCTTAACTAATGTGCAATTAAGCTTTAGTCTGGGAGAAAATCACCTTGTAAAAACATTTGTCAAGTGAACTGTTTTCTGTTCGGGGTTGCTAATTAACAAGAGGACGGGAAGAGGGGTTTGTTTGTGTGTATATTTACATATACATGAAGAAAATAAATATCTGCACTGTTAGGGGAGAGCATTACCGAATCCCCTTCATATGTCTCTATTAGACAACACTGACATGTAGTCCTATCATTAAGTAATAATAGTTTACTTTACAGCTCATGAACTACAGTATCAACAAATTAAGCCCACTGATTGTGCTGGGTGCCAAGTGGAGCATTGTGGCGAGGGGGGGTGGGGGGCGAAGGGGGAGGAGGGGGAGAAAGGAGGAGAATGCAAGGCTTTATTGTGTCTGTCACATTAAACGATATTGCAGCCACACTCAGAGTAATGAAGACCACTTCTAAAGTCATTTAAAAGTCAAATCATCACTGTCTGTGAATTTCAATGATGTATAATAGAAAGAGCACGCCGGCGGCTGGAGAGGAGGGCGAGCGAGAGGGAGGGAGAGAGAGGGAGACGAGGGAGTCAGGAGTCGGGAGGTTGCCGCCCTCTCGGCGGACAGAGAGGTGATGCATAAAAGGATGGAGGCTGAAGCTGCTGAGGGACTCAGGGGAGGAGGGAGCGAGCGCAGGGCCGCTTTGTGTGGGTCCCGGGCAGCGTCTGACGCCGTGCTGTGTTCTCCAGCAGGTGGACGAGGCGGAGGCCGTGGACGCGAAGGTGGACGAGTCCCAAGTGTGGGTTCCCGCTGAGGAGCCGATCGTTAACCCGGCCTTCCTCCTCGACTCCAAGATCTGGGAGATTTGCCAGGAGCTGCCCATCCACTGGATGCATCCCTCCCCCCTGAGCGGTGAGAGGGGGGGCGTCTCTGTCTTTAAAAGCAGGCTTTTAGCCCACTCACCCCCACAGGGCGTCCACAGGAGCCGCGTGGGGTCCCAGCCATGTGAGCATGTAGCCCGGGTTAAACGCTGTGGTCAGCGGAAGGAGAAGTGCCGGGGCTAATCGGCAGAGCAGCCTCTCTGCGTTGGCTTGACGCGTGCGCGGCAACGCGGCAACGCGGCAACGCGTCAGCGCGTCAGCGCGTCGCGCTGCGGCAGCTTTTAAACAAACGCGGCTAACGGAGGCTAACGCTCAGCGGCGACACAAGCCAGGCAGCCGAGAAACGAGCCGCCGCGACGTCAGCCGAGCGATGTTATTCCATCACACGCAAAAACCACTGAATTAGATTAGACGAATTTTATACGTGAATCAATAAAGCAATTCAATTCCCAACATTTAAGGGATTCTGCTCTGACGGATGCGTGGGCGTGGCTAATTGAGACGTCAGCCTTCGCGTTGCTCCTCTGTTTCAGACGCGGAGGCGGACGGCGTGGACGCGGACGGCGTGGACGCGCCCGGCGCAGAGGCCGCGGGTCAGCGCTTCGCCCGCGACGTCCTGGACCACGCTCCCGTCAACGACTACGTAAGTTCGGACCCACCGTCCAACGGAGCGACTTCAGTCAGCGCCGGCGCCTCCTCGACTCCGTCTGCATATAAATTGCTCACTAATTGATGTTAAAACTGACTTTGTGCACCAGAGGGCATAGCAATTGCTCTATATATCTGTTTAAGTAAGGCCAGTTCATTGAAGACTCCCTTAATGTCTCTCCATTAATTGAGAGGAATATCCAGTCTTTCAAAGGCAGCAACTTGTGCCTTACAGCACCCGTTAGAGCCTTTTCTCACTTCCTTTTTTCCGAGGCGGTGAAAAGCACTGTACAAAGGAGTCCTCTCAAGGTCACTCATTGCCGCGGCGATAAGTCACATTTATTAATGATGCTTTAATTATCAAAGCGTATAAAATGAATGGAAAAGGTCAAGTGGCATATTTTGGTGTTTTGCATGTAAACCATTCAATGCCGTATGATTAATTATCCCCGACTCTGAGGGGAAAGTCACATAAAGCAGTATATTACACATGAATAATGCATTCACACAAACACAAGAAAACAGCGGTTGCGCACTAAAGATACGGGCAACACACACAACACACACACACACACATTCAGCACTTGCAGGTGAATAGCCACTGAAGCTAAATTCAAGGATAATGAGTCAGGCTCAGTCTGCTCCTCAGAGCAATGAGAAGCGGTGAGAGACACGCAGAGAAATGAGACGTCCTATAATGTTGACATTTATCAGGCCCGTCCCAGAAACACCTCCCGCTCATCTCCTCAGTCTTCATCCACCCCCCCCCCCACAACCCCTCACCCCCAGCTCCTCCGTCTTCTCCCTCATCGTCTGTGGCAGGAGATGCAGCACTAAGCAATTAAAACATACCAGGGGATGAAAAACTCGGCTCGCCTTTTGAAACGTTCTGCCTCTATCAGCTGAGTAATGCACACCACCGCAATCCATTCCGGCAGCACATCCAGGCTCTGTTTGTGGGTTCGGCGATAACAAAGGCCTTTGTGGCCAAGCGGAGGGCAGGCAGCGGTCTGTAATTGGGAGTCTGAACTCTCGCTCACGCCAGTGGGACGCCACATGTGTTCGCCGAGCCCTTTTTATTTATTTTTTTACTTTTTTCACTTTCTCATTTCGCTTCATGTAAATGTGCGCGCAGTCAGAAGCCGAGCGAGCGGCCGGGCGAGCGAGCACACGCGCTCCTCTCTCTCTCTCTCTACCTGCCTTTCATCCATCTTCACGGCGACACATAAAACGCACGCGTTTCCTTCATGCGCGTCTCACAAGTCACAGCTCCCGCGGCACGCGTTTGCAGCGCGGGATAACGGCCGGAGTCCTTGCGACGGAGGCCGGCGGATACATAAAGTTGACCTTTGCGGCGGCTGACGCGCGAATCAGAGGCGGCCCTGGAAATTTCAAACAGTGTAACAACAATCTGACAGGACTGAAGGGATGATGCCACTGTCCTTGACCCACATAGCGAGGACGGGCCACCAATATGAACCGAGTCCACACACACACACACACACACACGTTTGGTGTGTGTTCCAGCCTGCGAGCAAGTCTGCGCTGAACCGACCTGTGGAAGAACCTGCTCAGGGTCAGACGGGTCCGCAGCAGCCGAGGAGCAAATCTCCGAAGGATTCAGACGCATGAATGCGGGAGCCTTTCTGTGCCTCGGAGAAATGGTTACACTGAAGCTAAAGCCCCTTATCGCTTTGGTAAACCAGCAGAGTTTACTGAAATACATGACTATCTCATTCAATTACATTATTCATAAGCGTATCTTTGTTATTCCACATCACTGTAGAGACACGGTGCGATGAGAATCACAGATCAGGACACACAGCAACGCATTTCATATGTAACGCCGTCCTGTGTGTCTACATGACAAAAAAATAATAAAAAAACTGTTTCAAATACAAAGCAGCGCATAAAACAAAAATGTTATCTCTGCTGTTTTGATCCCTGAATGAATGTGATGAGCTCTGCTATGAGATTTAATAACACATCCAGGCATGTGCTCCCAGCTCATGAAGAGCGGTGATCAGCGTGTGTGAAATAACACCAACAAGTGTGGAGATTAGAGGAGTCGTGCTTTGATTCGTTACATCTTATTGAATGACTGACGCACTCTTCTACTCTGCAGACTCATTCATTTCCAGTGCCTCATATTATGCGCAGAGGTGTCCGTGTGTGTGTGTGTGTGTGTGTGTGTGCGTGATGAAATCAGATGCAGCACAGGGGTAATGGCTTTTACTCTTCATTAATGCTGCTTGTTTGTGAGTGACTGCCTCAGATTTCCCAAGGTGAACAATTCTTATCACCGCAGCATCCCACTGGGGACGGCAACACGGAGCCGGGATGATTAATATGTACCCTCCGTTATAAAAGGATAGCTCTGATTAATTGTCTTTAGGGTACAATGCTGTCTATTGGCTGTTTGTTTTCATAAACACATTTGAATAAAATATTTCCTTCGCTGTCAGTACCAGCGGTCCGGGGTTGGTGGCGTCCCAGTTTAGGCTGTGAGACGCAGATAAGGTCATTGTTGGTTCCACCGACAGCTTTTGTGCGGTTTCCATAACAGATTGTTGCCTGGAAGCTGATGACCTGAAACTTGACTGAAACAATAAATAATTAACACCCTACCTGCGCTCCGCAGCGGACATAAATCAAGCGTACCCATCATCCGTCAGGCCCCGTCCGCGTGTTCCGGGCCCATTCGAGTGCTCGTCGAGCTTGCAGCGAATGTGCCGCCGTGCGACTGCATGAGTCTGACTCTGCACTGGGTTGTGTGAAAGCCCCTCATTCCGCTCTTGATGCAGCAGAGGACTGGAGGGACTGAGGCGTGCGCCCCAGCGGGCCCCCGGCCTCCCCGGCAATTCCCACACACTTCCTATTCCCAACAGTGGACGTGTTTTGTTCTGCGCCGGTGCGCGTAGCTGAGTCATTGCAGAGAATGATGCCCGCTCGCCCCGGATGCGGAGTCAGCGCAGCCTGTCGGCTCCAGGATGCGAGGCGTTTAACAAGACGGCGCGGGGGGACCGTCTCTGAGGATTCATTTACTAAAAGAGACTGAAATGTGGTCAAACGCATACTGAGGGCAGGCGCTGCTGCGGCGCGTGCGGTGAGTTAAGTGGCACTTCTCCGAACCCCATTTGGAGTTGCTCTTGATCAAAGGCATGGCACTCAGCCCCCACAAGTCTATGAGGGCATGAACCACCCAGCACAATGGAAAAATCCAAGGGCCATTAATTCTACCCAATTTACCTTTCGTTTGGGTTTCATTTGGCCCCTCTATAAATTCAGAGGCAGCCAGCGAGAGCAAATGAAAGAATCCTTGTTAGGCGATCATTACTCTGCTAATTGCTTTAGGAATGTGCCGCGCACTTAAAGTCAAGGTCAGGAGGAGGGAGCCAAGACGTGGGGAGCTCAATTTTGAATGCTCTGTCGGAGGAGGAGCAGCATTTTGGTGCGGAGTGTGGGCTGCGGTCAGGGGGAGTTAAGGGGTCAGAGATGAAAGAAGTAGTGTAATTACGCTGCTAACTACCGGCATTAGGGTCGCCGTGATTGAAGATGGCGCCCGCGCTCAGAGATGTGCAGCCCGCAGTCACGCCACGTATAATAGAAAGGTCAAGGGCGCTGGATCCCGTTTTATGCCGGGGAGCTTGAATCACGGCGCCGCTATCTAAGCAATCTAACACAACTTTGCATTTTCGCACACATCCATTGCGATCTTCGGGCTCTCGCTTGCTTTTAACGCACAGTGCTGACCTCCTGCTGTTTGTCGTGTGTGACCTTACCCCCCCCCCCGCAGAGAGACGTGGGCCTGGAGCTGGACAACCGCCTGGACGACCACGGCTACTGCTGCCAGCACTGCCGCCGCGGCTACCGCTACTGCCGCCGCTACTACGAGCCCCTGGGCGGCTTCAACCCGTGGCCCTACTACTACCAGGGAGGGCGGGTCATCTGCCAGATCGTGATGCCGTGCAACTGGTGGATCGCGCGCATGCTGGGGAGGATCTGAGGCGTCCGGGTCCGGGACCGGGTCTGGGACCGGGTCCGGGACCGCAGCACCTTGTTGCAGGTGCTAATTCTCCTTTTGATAAATATCCCAGGCTACTTGGGAGACCATAGCAGTCCATTGCACACAGTAATTATCCAATCTGAAAGTTGGCCCATTGAGTATGAATCACTCTAAACAGTCTAAATGGCATTTGAAGCGTTTAAAAGGCTTTGATCTTTTCCAGCTGTCTAATTTTCTCCGCTTATCCACCTATTCGCCCTCCTTGTTCTTAGACGCCGCTGAATGAGCGCCATTCACTAAACTAACTGCTCTTCTCTTGTGATGCATTGGCGGTGCTTTTAATAGGCTCAAAGACGCTGTCACATTTACTGTAATACATATGCGCTCGCAGCATAGCAACACCTGACTCGTTTAGCATTAACATTATTAGAACGGCAAAGACACACTTGCCTAAGTCATTGCAACACAATAGAATGAAATATATAAACCCAGACACAATCAGAACACGAGCTGCAGCCTTTTCTTTTCATTTAAATCAAGTCAAAAATACATAAAACTGCTAAAATGTCAATGGAGACGCAGAAGAAGTTGCTGAAGGCGTCTGGACTTTCCTGAATGTCTCTATGTATTATGTCAATTCCTTTCTTTGTGTTTTTTGGCATCATAAACACAGTATAATTAAAGATGCACAGACCTCAGCTGTCTTTTGTGATGTACTTACTGTTGTGTTATCCTCCGCGGCTCGCGCTGCTGTTGCAATGCGCAGGATGCTTTAAATAGTGCCACTGTTCAAACACTTGCTTCTTTGCAGAGGCGATTCTAATCTGTGGCGCCGCATCTCAATCTGTCGTGCCGAAACAACTCTCATCTGCAGCTAACAGATAAGTACGCGGGATAGGCATTTGTAATTGATGTTCTGTCGTCAGAATAACAAGGTGCATAAACACCCGAGAGTATTGGAGCTATGTGAGATTTTCAGAAGTTAAACAGAAAGAGAAAAATGGAGCAGTCTTGTTGTCCTAGTTTGCCTTGAAGTCTTGCGTACGTTTCTATTTCCTGTTTTGCCTTTTTTTATTAAGATTTATTGAATATCCTCAGTTGTACTAACATATAAGAGAAGGTGATTCTTTGAAAGAAACTTAACGCCCGAAGGTGTTTGTGTGAAAGCTGGTTTGATTGCGTCTCCTTCATTACGTGGAACAAACAGATCTCCGTCTCTTTCCTCCATTAGTCCCGCTGCTCATTATTAGAAACGCTTTGCAAGAAATTAAAAATCTAAGCATATATACTCTTATTCTGTTTAATAACCTGATGCATAACAATGCTTTGTTTACAGTGAAATAAAAATACCTTTCCGTACATTGGATGTTGACTCATGTTGACTCAATGGGATAATAATGTCAGTGATATCAATAATATTTGGCAGTGAAATGGATTTTGTGGAAAAGAGGGTGAAACATATTGCTGTATGTAAATGTTTTATGGATATGCTCATGAATGGAGTTCAGGCTGCTACAGTATTGTTATTTTTAAATCAATAATGTCAATGGCCCAAAGCTACATGTCAAGTAAAAAATAGTGGCATGAGTTAACAAATGCAATAATTGCAAACATACTTCAAATAAACTGACAAGTGTACTGCAAAGCCCTCGAGGCAGTTGTGAAAAGTTCATAAAATCAGTGTTTATATAATTCATTCCTCACCATTTTCCTGCTTATCACATCAAATAGTCAAGTGTTTATCACAAAGGATGCATTCATCGCGCTGCTGTCGCTGCCGCTGTCGAACAGCGCGCGCAGTCGCAATGTTTGGAAAAGGTGTGAAGTGTTATTTTTCGTAAGATGCTGTTAGCTGTTAGTTGTCTATCTGTCGAGGTCTCCGAGGACTCTGAGGACTCTTTTGTGTAGTCGTGAGAGTAAATTGCCATGGAAGCCCTGAGAGTCATTCTGAATGGGATGGCTCACCCTGACTGGAGAGGCTGATACAGATATTACAGCTGGCTCCCTGAGAGCGGCTCGTGCCTGCTGGGTCTGAAGTCAAACATCAACCGTGAAAGTCAAACTTCAAAAAGTACAAACGTCTCACAATTAAAAGCCATCAAGATGGAGACGCAGAGAGAGACGCTGCAGCGGAACGTATGCGAAAGCCGGGTTTGGAAAAAGCTCAGTTCTCGCACGCTCAAAAGTACACAAATCTCCAGAGGTCAGTGAAAGCATCTTGAGGAAACTGCGTTGAATCTACAGCAAAGCAACGCAGCCTTTTCTATTCTGCCTCCATGGTTTCTAAGCATTACATTATTTACACTGCCAGATATGATATTTTGTATACACACATCTAGCAGTGTAAATAATGTGACGCTTAGTAAATTAATTTAGCCTATTTATGGGATTTCAGAGTGGGAACGTGAAGACGGCTGCAAATAGGGAAAACAAGTTTGTGGATTTTTTTTTCTGAATATGCAAAAAAGCTGAGCTACTTAAAATCAAATAGTGTTTTGATTATACATGTACGGCTTTTTAGGCGTATGCATCCACATAAATGGGGGATAATTTGCACCGCTGCGATGTATGAAGTGGTTCGATACCGCCTGCGTTAGATACGAGCCAAATCCGCGTCTGTGACAGTGAACCCCTCCCTCGCAGGCGGAATGAAAGAATATATCATTTCAAATGATTTCTCCCATGCGTTACGTACTGCGGGAGATCCCCCACCTGCTCCTCGTGTGCTGTTTGTTTATCATTGTTTGGATGAGGAGGGGACACGGCATCAACTGCTCGGTGAGACGCTCGGTTCAAACGGGGCCTCGGCTTCCGGCCCGAGGAGCGGCCGCGGTCACCGGAGCTCACGCGCGAGTCCATTCCCGTCGTTACCGATCAAACACGCTGGGGAACTTCACTCCCAGCTGCTTATTTTCATTCAAATTACGGCCTGTTCGTTTAGATCCACGAGTTGCTATTTCTGGGGCAGCAGAGAGTGAAAACCAATGTATGAGGAGTGTCTGTATTTAGATTAGTGACCTGAAGGAATAGTTCTCCCCGCTCCAGACGGAGGCGCGCGCGCTGCTGAGGACACGTGTATCGCTAGTGCCATCTTGTGTGCACATGCGCGTACTGGTGCGACGTCAATACAGATGTTTTTTTTTTCCGCCCCCTCCTTGTTCTTTGTGCATTACAACAACGTGACACCTGCTGCCTTTAAAGACATTTATTCCAAACGCCGTCGCAAATCGACGCCACGTCAACGGGCGGCGCGCGAGACTGCGGTCGGCGGCCACCGTCCTCCGATGCTGCAGTCAGTCTGGTGACCCGATGGTTAAATAAGCGCTCCCTGTACTGTTCCTGCTACAGGCTGGAGGCAGAGTAATGTCAGTCGTCATCCTTCAACTGCTCCCACTGTGAGAGGCAGCACGGCACAGCAGTAAACACTCGCGCTGTGTCAGTGGCTGCAGGCGACACAGAAATAGTCCTCCTCTCCCAGGACCCGGCTCTCGCTCCGTCTTCAGGGCCGGTGACTCACTAACCGAAGCGGCAGCACAGACGTAGCGGCTGCTAGGAGCCTTTTATTATTTTAGTAATCCATAACAACCTGTGCTTACCATATGGCAGCCAATCGATGAACCGCTGAGCAGAAAAGTAAAGTGTCTGTTTAGATGTAATGGACGGTTATTTGTTTCTGAATGCCGAGATGGAGATCGTGCGGTGATTTGGAACCATTTGCAAAAGGCTCAGGCGGCCGTTTGCTGGAGTAAAGAAAGGTGCAGTGACGGCGGAGGCTCAATTCTTGCTTTCTTTTTAGTGTGTGTGTGTGCACCCTATGGCAACATTCAGAGGTACACAGCTGTGGATGTAGCTACACATGGAATGGATGCTCCCTGAGAACCACACACACACACACACACACACACACACACACACACACACACACACACACACACACACACACACACACACACACACACACACACACACACACACACACACACACACACACACACCAACTCAACGTGATGACTTTGAGTTTGCAAGGCTGAAAATCCTCCAGTTTCATCATCTAAACAGAAGATATTAATTGATTGAATCGCCCCCTCCTGCTCGTTTCCAAGTTTAATTTTGTTCATTTTTTGTAGAAATACCTCATGACATTTTGTTTGGGTCTCAAGCAATTTGAAAACCACTTCATCTGCGGCGAATCAAATAAAAGAGGATATTCGGTAAAGAAGAGTTGGTTTTTAATTAGTACACAGACATTTTCTTAAAAATCTATTCTATATTCAGTATAAGAACGGCCACTCACAACCCAGGACAAAGGAAGCAACAAAACAGAGGCAGGTCCAACATCTCACAGTGCTTTGAGGAACAAGGCATGGAAGGTAAAACAGAGTATATAATCCAAAGCAATAAACCAAACAGCAAACCTCACTACAAGGCTGAAAGGCTGAAACGCAAACGTAACCCAGTGTAATTACTGATTGTCAGATCTTTGCATGAGCGTGTGCCTAAACAATGACTATACATTCAGATTGTCTTTGCGGATGCAGCGGCCTTTGGCTGATGTGGGGCGAGAGGCAGCGTTTAACTCCTGTGCTCAGGTTCCAGAGCAGATGGAGGTCAGCAAGTCTGAATGTCCTCAATCTGCAGCTGCAGTCCGGGCGGAGAAAACAACCAATTTAGCTGCGATGCCACTCAGGATCAATATGGCTTCATCCCCAGCAGAACCGAGGGGCCAATCGGACGGCTGGCCTAAGAGGTTCTTAACAAAGTGGGGCAGCAAATAAAGAAGGCAGAGACACCGCTGGCCTGAGGGACGAGGGCGAGGACACAGGAAAGGAAGCAAGGTGGGACAGGAGTTGTGAGCGAGGAGGACACAAGGCAAGAGGAAAGGAGGCAAGGAGAGAGTAGGAGAAACTCAGAGGGGCTTTAAAGGCACCACTGGTACGTCCTTGTACCAAATAACTAAAAAGAATCCGGAGTTACGATTTCAAAAGACTGACTGGCTGCAACATCTGATATTCAGCGCAGTACACAGAACACAATATTTGTGAATGCAGTCGCGAAAGCCTGACTGCTGGAAAAACGCAAAGAGGTATGTCCACTGAAAAGGAGAGAACCAAAGCACATTCAGTACATGCTTAAATCAGACACAACAGAGAACATCTACAGTCTACAAAGAGAATATAATGATGGAATATTGATGCTTCTCTAAGCACTCGAGTCCAAAACACGAGGAGATACTAAAGCTGATTATATGGAAAGCTATCAAATAGAAAAATGCTGGTTGTATAAAAAAAAAAAAAAGCCAAATAAGCTTTGTGGTATTAACGCTCATATTCTTTGTATATTACATGTTCACACATGTAAATAGATGACATATGTGCCTTTTTGTACAGAATTTAGAAATTCACAAAATAAATAAATTTGCTGTGGCCTAAAAATTGAACCTCAATTGTATATTAGATGTATATTTATATATTTATGTATAGATTCATATATATTCCATTTCATATAAACAGGCTTTAAACCTCGAGGCCTCTGAAGCAGAGGCTGATAATATCTGTTTTACCCTGCGTAATCGTTGCCTCCATTTGTGCCGCCCTATCTCCTCCAGTCTGCTGCTCCATACAAACGGTTTGATGTTGGATTGTCCTTGGTGGACAGAAAATGCCCATTTCCATAGTAACGCAGTGCTTTAGGGCCAGTGGCGTGATTGAACGCATACCTTTTTTTTTTGTTTATATGAAAATAAGTGAGTAATAAGTCTGCGGAGCCATTCCGTTTTTTTCAGCTTTCTCCAGATGTTTCCAAGAAATTCTTCACTTGTGTGAACTTCCTGTAAGGCACTCAGTTAAACTCTAAGATGTGTGTCCTTTCACGTCATCCCGGGGGAAAAATGGCCCGCGTTTTAAAAATTCATCCATTCTATACACCCATTTGGCATGAAGTCTATATTTACTAACTGGCACATTTGGTAGACGGGATCCCTGCTTTATCCGATGGCTGTCCTCCTTAAAGGGGAGAGGTTTGTTATATATGCAGTTTTTTTATATATATAGACGTCCTTGAGTGTCTGTGTCCGTGTGGGTTGGGGTTTGTGTCTACACGTTATAATCCTGAACGTGAAAAGTGAGTTCCTAGAAAAAGAAAAACTATTAAACACTCCCTTGATTTTTAGGCACATGGTCACAAAATATGTGAGTAAACAATAAATCCTGAGTCCAACCATGAAGAGCAACAGGCTTCGAGATGCCTCGGTCAGATCTTTGATCAGATCACTGCGGTTGGTAAAAGAAAACGTCAACTGTTGTGGCGGAAAGGAAAAAAAGGATGGGTTGTTTTTTGGTTCATCGTGTGCGAGGGAGTCCCGCGGGCCTAAGCCTCCGCAGGCTCCGACTTTATCTGGATAAAGTTTGCGGGCAGCTGCACAGACAGCGGAAGCTCCTGCAGGCCTTTGATGCCCTGCTCGGGCTGCAGGGACATCTCCCCGCGCACCTCCAGCTCCTCCACGGGGGTCAGGCCCTCGCTGGGGCTGCTGCTCTGGGAGGAATGTCCATTAATTATCGCCGCGCCCGCAGCCCCGTGGCCGTGATTGGTACCAATGATCACCGTCCTATATTGCAGCTCCGCCTCCCCGGCCGCGATCTCTTCCTTCTCGAAGGCGTGCGGCACCAGCGCCGGGTCGCCGTTCACCATCGACTGGAAGTAGCTGCCGTCCAGCATCTCCTCCTTGACCTGCAGCCCCGAGAGGTCGCCGGATTTGAGCACGGTGGCAATGACGGTGCCGGGCTGCTGCGCCACCATGGTCTGCCCGCAGGCGTTGATGGCGACCAGGCGGGGGAGGCCGTTGAGGCCGGAGGCGGTGGAGCTAATGACTCCTGGAGGGGAGGCGCAGGGGGACGAGGACGACACGGCGGTGACCAGCAGCTGCTGCGGCAGGCCGTCCTGCAGGCCGCCGGCGCCGCCCGTGAGAGACGCCGTCTGGATGGTGAGCACGTCCTTGCCGCCCGCCGTGGTGGACGGCACGGTGTGGAGGATGACCCGGGGCGGCGAGTGGCTGGAGTCCCCATTAGCCAGAACCGTGGTGAGGGGAAGCGTCTGGATGGAGCCGGAGGGCGTCAGGACCATTGGTACTGATGCGGGAGCGGCCATGGCCCTGCGGAGGCAAAGCCAGCTGAGTGGGGTTCCTAATCTGCTCCGCCTGAGCACTTCCAACTCAATAGAGTTTGTACATTTGCAAATATAGACAGGGATTATGGTTTAATGGAACCCCGTTGAGAAAGTTACCCAGTACACAGCTATGATCCTAAACGGCAGAACTAATGCCCTCATTAATACAACACACAGCGTCGTCAGCTGTGCTGTAGGAAGCACTATGCTCTTTGATTCCTGACTGCAGAAACACAACGATCACACAGACAGCAGAAACCGTGTCGCGTGCTGTCATCAGCGAACAACATTAAAAAGGTGTTATTTATGACAGAGGCTTTTATTTTGTTACTGTGTTTACCACAGTTGTTTACATTTAGAAAACAAAAGCCTCTGACTTAAACTGTCTTGATTTTCTCTTCTGTGTCCGTCTGTTGAGCTAAAGCTTAGCTTAGCATATAGACCCGAAACTGTGCGTGTGCTCGTCCTACCTCATAGCGTGCGCTGGATCCGATCCATGCATCATGTGAACCGACTGAAGGAGCTGCTCGGCCTGTCCGTTCGTTTCCGAGTACAGGCCTTCGTCGACGGGCTCCTTCTTCAGCTGCCTCGCCGACGCCTGTTGGCCGTGGGCCCGGCCGTGCCCTTTGGACCCCCCGCGGACCGCCGAGCGCCCGTTGCTGGACCGCTGGTTGCCGTAGCTGGTGTTGGTATCGGAGCCCGTCTCCTCATCCTCGATCACGACCAGGTCGGCCGGCATCTCCTTGAACTGGTAGACCAGGCGCTGCCCCTCCACTTTAGCCAGGATGCCTCTCTGATAGTAGTACCTGGGGCAGCGCAGGGACGAGGAGACGTTAACGCATCACCAACATTATCATGGCTCAAATCCAACAGACGCATAAAAATTTAAAGCTTCATTGCAGTGTGTTAATATGAACATATCTGTGGGCTTCAGGGCTAAATGGGAGCTGGTGCGTTTGACAGTGAGGCTCCTACCTGAGCGCTCGGCCCATGGTCTCATAGTTCATGTCAGGCTTGTTCTTGTGTTTGCCCCACAGCTTCGAAACGGCCTTGGAGTCAACTAGTTTAAAGATGCCTTTTTCCCGCTGTGTCCACTTGATGTATTTGGGACAGGTGTTTTTATCCTGCAGTAAAGCCAGCAGGAATTCCCACAGGTAGATGGTGTTGCCTGCAAATGGGGGGAGAATGAATTAAGCGGCGGGTTTAACATTCAGAGACAGACGTCGGTGGTGGGTGGCGATAGAGCGGCGCTGCAGCCACGGAGCCTTCACGAGCACGCTACACGGCAGCCGAGGGGTTAAGGTGGAGCCAGCCCTCCTACAAACGCTGCTGTGCCAGTTGTGTGTGTACATGGGAATTAATTATACCGAGCCTGGGAGTAGATTACTCTGACGTGTGAGACACGGTGGTTAAAAACAGCAGCGCTCCCAGTAGTCGCTCGAATCCCAGACACCGTGACAGCGTGATGCATGCGCGTGCCGCTGAACCGGGCCCCTCCCCTTTGCGTGGCGCTGCTATCGGCGGAGCCTCGCCGTGCCCTCCAGCCTGCAATCACTCGCGCTTCCCCCGTGCAACGCGGCACTCCGAGGCCCCTCATCCATTAATTCGCCCGCATTCATCCCCGCCGGACGGCGCGGGCTGAGGACTGCTGTTTGCACACGCCACAGGAGGAGGGGAGACCTTGATTTCTATTGGCTCGTTACACGAGAGCCGACTCGTTAGCCGGGCTCACCTTTGCCCTCTTTGCTCTTCTTCCTCAGTGGCAGGTTGGGCGTGGTGATGGGAGAGCAGGGGCGAACCGCCCGCGGCTTCCGCACTACGGTTCAAATGAGAGGGGTCGTTAGGAATCGTCCGATTGAAACCAACACGGAAATGAGGTACAATAGTTCCCATTTTTTAACATGCGTCAGCGTTACCTTTGTTTTTCTTCTGCGGCTTTAGAGGACACTTTGGAATCTCATCCATAGATGAAGTGTCTTCATCTGGCGACATGTCAAGGGCATCGGTGTCCATCTGCTCTGGCCTCAGCGGGACGTATGTCAGGTCCGACTCCAGCAGAGCGCCATAAGTGTGAACTAAACACAAACGCGAGGCGCGCGGGCACAAATGAGCCATTAAAATCCCAGAAAAAAACACGCCCGCGCTCCGAGCCCGGCTCACGTCGAAGCCCAGAACCAAAGCGCGTGCGCCAGCAGAATATTAACGCAAATGAACGTACGCATTCGCTTCTCATCCAAAATGTTGTTTGGAGACTCCATGTTGAGCAGAGCTGCTGCCGCTTCGTTGGTCTCCATGCTGTCCTCTCCGCCGGGTACTGTGGTTTCTGTGCGTCACAGGCAGATTTAAAGATGCTTTTAGTCGTGGCTTCATCTGCGATTCCTCATTATATATGCACCAAACACGCTTACCTGAGAGGTCCACGCCTCCCACCAGGATCGACGACTCCTCCGCCACGTGGGAGGTGTCCACCATGATGCCGTTGGTCACCTCGTCGGACTCCAGGCCCGAGTAAACCTGCAGCAGGTCGGCGGCAGGCACGTGCTCCACGATCACCGCCGGAAACACCGACGGGTCGTCCAGCTGTGCAGGAAGAGGAGCACGGAGAAAGGAGGCGTCACAGGGAGGCGGGGGAACGGCCCTGGGCTCATACATGTGTGTGTGTGCAATAAAAACACCATTAATTCCTTCACTACACATCATAAATGCAATATAAAGGCCCCTCGACAGAAGATTAACACCATAACCGGCTCTGGTCTGCTATTTTTATTGCCTTATAAAATAATGCAGATTCACACTCGATTTGAGCAGACGTGGAGGCGCACGGCGTGGAGCACAAAGCTCGGTTCTGCCGGGCCGCTGGTCCGCGGGGACCTGCGGAGGACGGCGGCAGCCAGCTGTTTGAGCCGGCCTACTTCTCCAGAGGAGTTCATCCTTCATTCAGGTCCACATGAATGTTAAGGGATCGGTCATGAATCGCAGGCCTGCCCCCACTTCATCACGTCCTGAGTATTCACTGGGAACTGCAGCCTTTCCATCTCAGGCACGACACGGGCTGACGCAGGGAGGAACGAGGGGACGGGGGAGATTTAGGAGGTCGGGTCCAACCGCCGAGGAGCCAGACAGACCGGGCAGCTCCCCGGGCCTCAGGGTCATCGAAGGGTCAGGAGACCGACTCAATCCTGTGACTGTGGGGGTCACATGACCTTCCAGACTCGCTTTGATGATTACCTGACAGCCGCTTATTTGTTTATTTCAATATGACAAAATGCTGAAGGAGGGGATTTTCATTCCTTGAATTCCATATACCGACTGCCTGCCAGGAGATGGCAGCACACTACACTGAAAACACAGGCCATGAGCTGTTTCTAAACAGCACTGCAACAGATCCAGATCATCAACTATCTAAACGAATAACTCAACATTTATTATCTATTCCGTATTTAATCACACTGTAAAGCAGTGAATGAGAGACATCACTACAACCCGCCCTGTTTCTCTTTAACTACATATAATGTTTTATGAAATAATTAGATTACATTTTAATAGAAAAATCAATTAAGGCCACATTCAGCCATGACCTGAAAAAGACAGGAAGGTGCAGTAGGACCAGTATGAATGAAGGCTTGTGTGTCTCTCTGCACAAGTGTCCATTGTTGCTTTGGGTCTTGGGGGGTGCACCAGGTGTCTGGGAGTCGAGCCTGTGGGCGGGAGGCGCCGGGCTACAGTGTCGGTGGCTTCGCTTCCATTTTGGCTATAATTTAACCAGGAAACCAACAGAGCAGCTAGTTTTTGAACAAAGTCTTCAACGAGGCCCATGAAGCAGCGCCAGCAGCAATCAGCTATTTATTAGGAGTCGTTCGCACCGTTCATAATGGAGGAGACGCTGGAAATCAGCAATAAACAGCGTGTGCGGATCCCACAAGGCCCCCGGCGCTAATAGAAACCCTGAGTTTTGCTGTGACTAGGCTGTTATCAGTGTCCCACTGGAAACACAATATATGTTTGCCATTAATCCTGGCCGGCTGGTAGACATATTATCAGATAGCCAGACAGTGAGGCTACCACATCGTCGTCTGGCGTTAAATGATGTTTGCCGTCCTTGAGCGAGAGTCAAGTGTGTGTAGACAAAAGGCATTTTGACTACTGCCCCCCCCTCTATCAAATACAGAAACCTGAGTCCTAAACAATCGCTGACAGAGCGTGAGACGCCTGAAGCCGTCGTCTGAGCTGGTGTTTTGATATTAACCGAATCGTGCTTTCGGTGGGAACACCTCAAACTGGTCGTGAGCGATAATAATTATGGATGTAAAACTGTAAAACAGGCGGCGCTCTCCCAAGAACCGGTGCTCAGCACTAAACCATGTGACACTGGAGAGGTTTCGACTGCTTCTTCCTCTTTGTTAACTAGAATAGAGTCTGTAGCAGGGGAACAGGAGCGATAAGGATCAGACTGGGCCCATTTGCATTTTTAAGTTCCCCATTTAAGCCTTTGAAAGCCGCCACATCTGCGCCGGCTCTTCCCCTTCGCACCCTGCGCTCTTCTGCTTTACCTGCCCTGTCACAATGAGGTGCAACTGTCTGTGCGCTTCTAACAGTCCACCAGTTGAACAAGTGTATCCACCTGTAACTAGCAAGATGCTATCGGGCTTAACGCGGCTGGAGGCCAAGCGCCTTTGTCCCTTTTGTACCTGTATTTTAATCCAACAGAGCTATTTTTTAGTTACCCGTCGTTAGACCAGAACTGGATTGTGGAGAAAATCACCACGAGCACCCAGCAGTCGTAACGCTTGGGCACTTAGGGAGCCACTTATTGACTTAAAACCCAATAAAGCAAAGCTAATCATTACAAAAACGACTCTCCAACAGCTTTATTGTGGCCAAAATAAATCTTTACCGCAGCCAGCAGAAACAAAATGGCCACTGCAGCGGTATGTTTGTGTGCTGTTCGTTTTTGGCTGCATCTCCAGGACTTGATAAATAGGGGCACGCTGTTCGTACGAAAGGCCCAGTGGGTGCAGCAAAGAACAAAACCGTGGCTGCGGAACAACACGGGGCCTTTAGTGGAATTATCCCATCACTTCCAAGCACTCCGGTAACTGGTCTGTCAGGTTGGGCCTGAACCGGCGCTATTCAGGGATCGAGTGACAACATGTCACTCTAGATACACACATACAGATACTGGTACACAATAACACACATCCACTAACAATGAAGCCTGCTCCACAGGATTCGGTCAGGGCGTGTGGGGGGGGTGAGACAACTACACCTGACCGGCCAATGAGAAGGCCGGCTGACGAGCACGCTGACACACAGGGAGCTCTGTGCCGTGAAGGCACCGCCGGCTGAACCCAGCCCTTCCCCTCCCACGCACCCCAACCTCGCTGCAGGTTTTTCAGTCTTTCCACTGCCGTGCTCCCAGCAGCCCACACTCCCCTTCCCAGACCTCTTTGCTCCATCCTGCCCTCCGCCACAACATGTCTGCAGACTTACAGATCACAGGCTCGGAGCCACTGCGCATTCTGCCCCAGTGACCACGCTGTTTACACAAGTTCTGTTTGCTCTGCTATGAAAAGTCATGCATTTATCAAGGAGATCACATATAGTATGTCTGGTTAGAGAAGAGGAGACGCTGACCAAGAGGTTATTTGACCCAATGAGAAAACAAGGACCGCTATAAAGCTTCAGCTGTGGTACACGTACCTGGTTAATCTCATCCATCCCATTGCTGGCAAACTCGAACACAAGCTCGCTGGGCTGGACCGCGGTCGTCATGGTGGCGGAGTTCAGAGGTCGGGGGGCAGACGCAAGTATCCCGCTACCACTTCTCCAGCTCCTTCTCTGCACGGGCAGAGGCTCCGCGTGGCGTGGCGTCGCAGTGAGCCCTCCGGTTCCTCCCGTGCCTCTAAGGTGAGCGGCTAGGCCCGCGGGACGGGGGTCGGCGAGCCGGGTTTCAGGCGCGAGCAGCCTCGTCCCTCTCTGACGCGGAGGCGGGGTCCCCGCTGCGCCTGGAGCATCTACACCTACAGCACACAGACGAGGGGCCGGAGTCAGACCACATGAGACCAGCCCGGGTCCACTGGGACGAGCCCAGTGTCCAAAGGGGAGGAAGCTGCAAGCATTAGCACTGGCTAATTCCTGTCTGCCTGCCTGACAGCCGCTAATAAACTCCAGCAAGTCCAGACCAGGCTGAAGAATTCTTGTGCCTGCTGGAAAAATAGCTAGAAGCTGATTTAATGCTCAGCAAAAAAGTGAAAAAAAACATTATATAAAAACTCATTCATTTCATTCATTCAGTATTGAGTTTACTAAAACACACACACACTGTATTTTCTCATCTTTGAGTAGAACCTTCTATCCCCATCCCCAAGAGGTCGATACAAGGACCCCCCGCCCACACACACACACACACACACACACACACACACACACACACACACACACACACACACACACACACACACACACACACACACACACACACACACACACACACACACGCAGACCCTCAGGGGGTTACCATGATCACAGGCAGCGGGGGAGGGAAACTCGAGGCCGCGGGGGTGTTAGTGTCTGTGTTGAGGTGTGTCCCGACAACCCGATACCCGAAGGCAGGTTTCAAGGACGAAGGAGGGGATGGGAGGGATTCGAGCACAGTGAATAACTGGAAAAAGAAGCCCCCAGGCCACACACCCGCCACCCTGCTCCTTTCCCAGAGACCAAAGCGCTGCTAGTAGGTGGGAACTTGGAGATGGCGACGTGCAGCACCCCCCATCACACAAGACATGCCTGTTTCCCCATGGCTCCGGGGTGGAGAGGGGTGAAGCCTTTGAAACGCCTGCATGACGGACGACGCCGCATACCTCGTGGGAGAGGGGTAACGGGAGAGGACGCGATAATACGGGCCGCAGTTTATCTTTCCAGAGCGTCCAGGGGCCTGGAGGGCACCGCTCAGAGAGGGAGGGAGAGGGAGAGGGTGGAACGAGAGGCTCACGGCTCAATGCGTCCAGCTGTGGCAGAGGTGGGCACTGACGCCGCCACCGCCAGTCAAGGTCCTACACAGTTCCCTACTTGCTGTTCCACATGGGAGCAGATGACCTCTGTGAAGACAGGCGGTGTCATTTTAGCCACAAAGCATCTTAGTTCCCCTTTTGAACGGACACACACATTTATGAAGCAGTTAGTGTGAACGGGCGCCGTCACATCACTTTAACTGTGCCTCACTCTGGACTCGTCTGACCTCCTGCATTTATTCTGACACGCATCAGTGTTTGCGTGTTTCTATAGCCCTCTTGTCGCCGCCGCATTGATCTGGGTGGCCCAGTTGGCACGGCGCTACCGGCAGTGGAATACAAGGGAGCTACCCATTAGTCAGACGCAGCGTGACAACAGCTGCCTTGTCCCGGCTAAGTCACGACGGGGAGGAGAGGGGGGAGCGAACAGCAAACGCCGCCGGTGGCTCCCTCGGGGGCGGGGCCTCGGCGCCGCGTAGCGCCGGGCCGAGCATCACTTCCTGCATTCAAACCCAGTCCATCGCACGTGATCGACCAGTGCCTCACCGACGGCTCATTCACGTTGACTGATGCTGAATGGGCCGTGACCGCACGCATCCTCACGCGTTCCCATCACGCTGTTAAAAATAAAACACGACGCGTTTCTTACGTCACAGCGTTGCGTCTCCTCAGGTTTTACCTCCTCCAGCGGTTGCAGCTGTGTGTTACATATGAACAGGCCTATGGAGCAAACACTGGCCCACTCCACCCCTACAGCATGGTGACTGCCAGTCGCAATAACAACCAATTAGAGTCAGGAGTCAGGAACAAATGGAGCATTCCCAGAAGGCCCTGCTTTCCCTGCTTTAGTCTCTTCAGCTGAGCTCATTGTTGACCATGAAAGGAGGTAATTTAAGCCAATTTAGTGACTATGCAGTGACTCATCCTGCATGTGGTGAGTGCAAACGATGTAAGATGTGAGGACAGGACCAAGGCAAACTTTATCAGCCATTTTGGGCCCAGGTTTAAAAAAAAGAAATGCTAATTTCTTGGTTTAGATGTGGAGATACTTTTAGTGGAACGGACAGATCCTCATTTAGTGCGGAGGATCTAAAAAAAAAAAAAAAAGTGGGCCGTCAGTGCAGGGAAAGCCCGACTTGCTGAAAGTGCGAGTGCTGTACCACCGCCGCGCTGCTGACTGGCTGCCGGCACAGACGTGCTGTTTTTGCAGATTCCTGCAAAGGAAATGACTCAGTGGCATGTGGCTGGAGCCCGGCACTGGAGCCCGGCGCTGCAGCGCCGCGATAGCCTGTACGAGCATCAGAGGAGCCGGACCATCGGCTCGGGCCAGCGGTTCCTCTTTGGCCGGGGCCACGACGCGCTAGCACGCGAGACAATAGCCCGTCGGGTGCCAAGGTGGGCGGATTAATGGCCAACGCACTTCAAGCCAACGCACAAGAGCTCAGGTCCTGTTTGCTAATTCAACATAGCAGGACGGCCGCAATTAAGAAGTTGCCTCAACGCCAGACAAAAACACCGAGAGGCTGTTTTCGAAACGCTTACAGCACCGTCAGCGCCGTGAACCCTGTTTTGTATACAGTATTCTCTGCTCCAAACAATTCAGTCACCACCCAGCCAGCATTGCACAACGCCAGTCCTCCAACTCCATGTCGACCTGATTGGGTTAAATAAAGGAGCGCTGTCACTGCAGCCCTCGGGCCGCGCGTGGCGGTAAAACAGCAGAAGGAAAAATACAAAAAAAAAAAAAAAAAAAAGGAATAATTGGCACAGGGAGGCACGGCCGAGGTGTTCTGCGTCTGCAGAAACGAGCCAGGAAAGGAGGACGTCCCCAAACGCTGGCTCTCACAAGGGGAGCGGAGTTTAATCTCATCTGGTGTGAAACCCGTACTTTTCCAGTCAGATTTCAAGCCGGGCGAGAGGGACTCGTGTCGCTTGGGCCCACGGGTGCTCGATAAGGGGTCACGTTACTGGTTTAGGAAGATCATAAAGTCTGGAGAGCGAATGAAAGCTTAGCTCCGAGTCCCCGGAGACAAAGGATCCAATATGTAAGAGACACGTTCCCTTGCGAGACAAACAGGCTCCTCTCTGGCCCACTTTAACGTGACCTTTAGAGCACCGTCACATACCGGACTTTCTTGTTTGAACCTTACCAGAAGAGGAATGACATTTTTTTTTTTTAAAAAGCAATTTGAAAAAAAAAAACCAACACCCACAAACTGACCTGTGAATCTTGTGCTCACAGGAACAGCATCACTGAACAGTGGGTTTCTGCTGCTTCCTGTCTGTTAAACCACACTCACAAGAAAATTTCTTCCTCTGTAAGAGCGGAAAGTTCGCAACTCCCCCTCCTTCCTTCTCTAGCAACTCGCTCTTACTCTCATAGATGGGTCTCTTGTGACACATATAGCATTTCCTATTAAGACAATGTCAACTCGAAGTTACCTTTGACGCAAAAGGCAAAAGTCACACACTTTGAGCTGGACGCTTTCAGTATTACAGCCTTTACAGAAGCTGCTGAAGCAAGTGATGGAGCCAGACTCCACACGGTGCAAAACGGGTTATCTACAGAAAACTTTGGTATTTTTCTGACAATCAGCAGAGCATCACTGTCTATAGAATCACAAAAAGGGGAATTTTAAACTAAAAAGACCAACTTTGATGGTTGTTTTTGTGTAAAATCAAGTTAGAAATTTTCCAGAGGGATGAAATCAGAAACACTGGCATTCTCCTGCCTTCTGACATTCTCAAGCCTGCTGCACTCGGCCTGTTTAATGGCAGTGACGGTGAATTTGTAAAAAGGATGACAACAGGCCTCACAAAGCCACACCTGCCATTTGCAGACACTGCTTCCCCACAATGCTGACACAAGGCGTGCAAACAGAGACAGCAATACTAACCCCCACTCTAACACACACACACACACACACACACACACACACACACACACACACACACACACACACACACACACACACACACACACACACACACACGGTTTCATGAGTTGGGTTTTACACAAATTCTCAGAACAAACTACAAAGTTCCTGTTATTTATAGGTCACAATGGAAGACAAGTATATCAGAGTGAGTGTAACTCCTACAGTCCTTTCACAAGTCAATCAATTACAAAAAATACCTACCGTACAGTCTACAACACATATTCACATATTAATGCATAAAATATTTACCGGCCAAATCCAGAAATCACATTAAATCCTTCAAAATGCATCACGTTACATCCCACCTGGCCTGATAATCTAAAAGAGATCCAAAGCTGGGTTTTGCCACAGAGAAGCATGTTTTAAAATGCGCAGCCTCTTTCTCAAATCTACCACCAACAGCCTATTTCTAATGTGTGGCAACAAGCCACATGTCACACATACAAAGAACCATAGAAGTTGTGAAAACAGGACAGGAAGTTGCAGCAAAGTGTGTAGAAAACAACATCTGCACCCTCGAACATCACAGAGCGACGTGGTGTGTGCAGATTTGATGCTGAGCCTTTATCCTCCAAGCATCTGGACGGTGACGAGTGCAACCAGGTCCCTGAAAGCAGTGCAGTCATACTTTACGCACAAAGCTGCCGGCTGACGGCACATTCAGGGACGGCGCGTTCTTTAATACGGCTTGTAACCTGCCTCTAACAGTAGCCTCAGTTCCACCTCAAGTCACGATGGCTGAATGCACAACAAACTATACAAACTACGAATTGGCCCTTTATTTGTTGGCAACAGAAGTAAACGTATACTACATAAAATGCAAATGATTCCAAGGTAACCAGACAAAAGGTGAGCGTGAAAGCCCCACAGGTCTGTGCATGTGTGCACGCTGCCTCAGACTGCCCTGCTGATTCCTTTCCTGTAGACATATTTGAAATGCTTCATCCTGACACCGCTGTTGTTTTGGCTGCTGTGTGGGAGCAGTTGATGCATGACTTCGCTGGAAACGCTAACTCTATGTATATATTTTAGTAAGTTTCCCACAGGTGTTGGATACAGACAGGAGGTCTTCTGTTACTTGTAAGAGAAAAAAAGTGTATGTAAACTGTGTATTGCAGCTGCATCTTCACGGGCCCATCCCTGGTGTGTTTACATTCATACCAACACTAACATGTCACAGCACAGGTTTACTGCCAACAGCTAGAAAGAGCATCGCAGCCTGAATCAGCCAGCAGCGTCCTCCCACTCGCGCCGCTTTCAAGCCGTAAAACCAAATTACAGCCAACGACAGCCACCCGATTATGCAACTTCCCTGCAAAAGCTAGCCTTTCTCGGAGGGGGTGGGGGCGGGGGTGACCTTTTATTGGGAGCCTGCTTCTTGCTTTCCACACCTATGGAGTGCTCCAGTGGGAGCGAGGGGACCCGGCCGCTGCAGAGGAGGCTGCATACCAAACAGGTCTGGACACACGCCGGCTGATGCGTCCACCCGCAGACAGGCACGCAGCACCGTTTCACAAGGCAGACGCCCAGAGAGGGATCCGAGTCAGCGGCGATGAAACAATCGCGGCTCAGAAAGTGTTGGGAGAGGCCAAGAGATAGATGGGAACAAAATAAGTGCTGGAAGACAACAAAGTGCATGTAATGGATCCTTGTGGGGATTGAGAATTAAACAAACAAGAGTTTTAGCTTCATTTGACTTGATGCTAAGCTACGTATCTCTCGCTGTGGTTTTATTTCCCCCCAACAGTCGCATCGGTCCTCTCATCTGAATCTAAACAAGCATCTTTCCCAAAACACCAGTGTGCTACAGGCCAAACCCGCTACAAGGATGCAGATGTTGTTTGCTGTCGTTGCATCAGACGACGGAGGAGCTTCACGCGTGCTGAGACGTGCCAATTTGCAGCTTTGGCAAAGCTGTTTTTAAGACGTCCGCAGATCAAACTCCAGTTTAACGGCTAATAACAACTAAATCAGCTGGTCTCATCTGATCCCCGTAAAGCCTCGCAGACAGGACCACTCACACGGAGACAGCTTAGCCCCTTCAGAGCAGCTTATCTGATTTCACACGATTGGATACTGGGGCACTGTGGTGTTGGGTATCACCAGCCAATGTTTCTATCTAATCTTCAAGACGGTAAACGTGTGTCTCATTCCGGGATCTGAGGACAGAAGTGCAGCGTCACCGCCTGTCGTGATGTCAGGCGAACGCTTTGAATAAAAAGGTCAAGGGGAAAACAATTAAGCCGTGTGTGACTAAAGGAGCGCCTCACCTACAATACATGACATCATACACACTGCATCTTTTAAGCATTACAGCATCGCTTCGAAAACAATAAATCTAACGTTCGTGTCGCCTGATCAGAGTCACGTTGTCACAGTGCAGGAAGCAGAAGGCCAGTCTGTCCAGCCTGGTCAATATTTGAGAAGGTTTATGAAATGCACTCATTTATGACAGTCAGGTGACAAAAGGTGCAGCATGAGCACAGGAGGAACAATAAAGCGCCGGTTAAAGTCTGGTTATATAAAACACGGTGCTACTGTTGGACCATAATAGAAATATATCGGAATTATGTGGGAGTGTAGGTACATATAAATATAAATGTGTTCAGGAAAATGGATGTTGCTCGTTCTCACAAATGCATGAGCTCACAACCTGTCACCTTTGCGTTCATGTGACTTTGGATAAAGAAGCCTGACGCTCCGGCTCCCGAGGGGCCGGGGGCCACGCTGCTCTGACGAGAGTCACAATGCAAAAACGCAAAAGGTAAACAAGGAGCGGCTGTTGCTTAGCAACGGGCGGAGGGAGAGGGCTCGTAAAGTCAACTGCGTGGCGCAAGAACGCGAGCAGGTGGGTCTCATTCAGCCCAGCGAGAGCCCAGGGAGGGCCCAGCAGCACCGGCGTAAACAGAGCAGCCACCGGAGGCTCGACCTGCTTCTGTCCGTCCACAGCAGCGAGAATGAGGCCTTGAACCTGGTCAGACGTCAACACAGTGGCACCGATTGAAGTGGGTTTTGGTGCAAACGCCAGTGAGCAGCACTATTAATAGCCACTATGCTAAAATGTCAGAAATGCTTGCAGTTGAGTTTTAGTATGAGTTTTGTTTCTGTCGCCGTCACTTCTGCATGCGGCGCCGTGTGCTGACGTCAAGGCTAAGACTGAACGTGAAAATGAGAAGAGCTGGAAGTAGAAGAGAAATGGAATTTGTGTCAATGCTAATTTAAAACGTTTGCACCTTGTTTTTCAAAACTATGCATAAAAGTCAATGGGGAAATTGAAACATGTATGACTATGACATTTCCACTTAGTTCAGCAGATGATTCGAGCACTGGACTCATTCTGGGCACGGCCAGTTTTCCATAGGAACCTGCTGCTGCTTCCAGACAGAGTCGGTGTCTGGGCCCGAAGCCGTTCAAAGCCATGTGGGAAATCAATCCCCGTGCCCGGGTCTGAGCGCCTCTTTATACCAAGTGGTGCTGCGCTACAGCAAACCAGCGATTCCCACTGGTTCCTCTTCACATGCTTCCCGTGAACCCTTTTCCGAACGCCGTTACCTCATGCAGGGTGTGACGCAGAACGGGAAAGAAAAACATTGCTGCGTGGACGCGTTTTCGGGTCGCAGGCCGATAGTTCGACCATCAGACGAGCCACGCGTGTGTTGAACATACACAACGCGTGCCAGAGACAAGGCTGTTTATGAGGCCGTGCGCGCTGCTTTCATCGAGAGCAAAGTAAACTTGCACCTCAAATCCGTCTCCACCCACACAGGCTCAGCGAGAAGCTGACTTTTATCCAGATACATGAACTCAGCCCTTCGACAGTTCCACAGGGAGGCAGTTCATGTCGATACACTAAGAAAGGAAGAACAGGCCGAACTGCCTGAACATCTGTATGCCGCCTGTGATCAGAATTGGTAAAAGTATTCATTGAATCCTGTTAATTACACTGTTCATAACAACCGTGTCAAATAAGTGCAGTGATGTTCCAAGTTTTCCCAGGAGGCCCCACTTGTTGAAACGCCCCCCCCGATAAACGACGTCATGCACAGCGACGTTCCCCACATCGTCGCAGCGATAACGCAGCCGTGTCAGCAGGAGGCAGGGCCTGCGCCTCGGAGGGCACGGCGCGTTGCATAACCAGAGTGTTATCAAAAGGTGTGACCTGATATTCCACGTACTGTATCAACCCTCCCTCAGCTCTGTGTCAGAAAACACGGTGCTCTTTGCTCTGACCCATTTCAACCCGGCGGGTGTTGGGAGGCTCTCACATCTGCCCACTCCTGGGGCCTTTGGTGAGCAACAACTACAGGCTGGAAGCTGTGTCAATGTGAAAAATGAGAATTTAAAAAAAAAAATCTTGCCACTATAAAAAGAAATACCGAAACCATTTGGATGTGAAAGTAGGAGGGTGTAACACAGACTGACATGTGAAGCACTACATCACATCCTTTTAGGTTCTTGGTAAACATAATAGATAAAACAGCAAAAAAAATGCCATCACATATGAAACAAATGGCTCTGAAAGTAGAAATAAGACAGGACTAGAGAACGAGCCCGTGGCTCCGGGTCCGACGATTCCAGCTCTCAGCCGCTCTGAATACGAGACACATGCAGGAGACAGCGGTCAAATCACAGTTGCCTTTCTTCATAAAAAGGGACCTGCGCTCCACGACGCACGGGACACGAAAGCACCATCGAAGCGCGTGGCTTTATGTTGGAGGTCCATCGTGTGCCTTGCTCAGAGGCGCGCTGGCAGTGAGCGGTTGAGCAGGGGAGTTAAACATTAACTCTCCCCACCCAGACTTTCCTGGCTGGTCAAGGAGCTCAAACATCCAGTCACAAGCCCACTTCTCCTCCTTTTCTGCCTTCGTCAGAAACACAACTCCTCCATCAACGGAAGGTGCCGGGAAAAGGAACCGTGATGCTGCTTCGTCATATTCCCACGTTCCAGCCAGGTTTATTAAGTGATAACGACCGTGGGCGAACAGAGCGTGTCGATATCACGGTTTGACTACGAGCCAAGGCTTTTCCACAGCTCGTCCTTAAATGGGAAAAAGTGACTGAACATGAAACATCAGACATCTTAAAAACAGAAGTCAATACTTTCCGCAGCCACAAAAGGTGAGGAACGATCAACCATAACTAGAGGTTCGGCCGTTTCCCCGTGTGGTTGTCAGGACGACGTGAGCTCAAGATTATTTTTCCCACCCCCTTTTAAAGCAGACTAATGTTTAGTCTGTACGAACACTTACATTTGCTCTTCGTGCGATAAAGAATCGTCAGCTGACAGGGCGAGACCTACGTCACCTCTGCTCAGGTCAAGGCATAAACAACCACACAATGAACACTCGCTGTTTATTCTCCGCCAATCATGCACCTGTAACATGAAACTAAGTAAATCTTGCGTTTTTACATATCCATGCCTGGGCTGTAGTAGCCGCCCCGCCCCGCCCCGCGTCCTCCTCGCTGTGCCCCTTCTGTTGCAACGCCTCCGTCATCTTGCCCAAGCCTAATGATCTAATTACAGGCCAAGACTTGTTGACTCGCTGTTGAAAGCGGAGCCAACCTGCCACCACCGTCCACCCCCTCATCCCTCTCCCGTCTCCCTGCCCTCGCGACGGAACGCCGCCAAGACGGCGCGCCTTCATCCTTTGAGGCACGAGGGCCTCATTTACAATCCAAATCAGAGTGGGGCCGGAGTGTGACGAAAAAGTTGGGCCAGATGCAAACTCCGAGCTGGGGAACAACAGAGTGATTGACTCACTGGGTGTTCGCTGATGCTAACGCAGATGCTGCGCAGTACAAAAACAGGCAAACAATCGATGTGCTCCTCCAGCACAAGGCCAATGGATCCACAGCTAATTATAGATCAGCGGCTGAGAAAGTGTAGCGTAGAAATATTCCTGGCATGCCAGTTGCCCGTTTTAAGCCCCAGCTGCAAGTTGCGTCAGACATTACATCAGCACCATCACTTCTGAATGCCAAACTGATGAATTAACCAAAGAAGAAGAATTTTTCATGGCCCTACATAAGCACCACTACGGGCCAAGATGGAGATCAGCGCTGGAAAACACGCTCAACGCCGAGCGCTTGTGAAATATAGGCTCAAACTGAAGCCATATTTACTCAGAGATGTAGTTTGTGCACAAGGCTTGTGCGGCCAACAAAGTGCAGAGTCGATTTCTGGTGAAACAGGAAGTGGGCTTTTATCTCTGCTGCACTGAGCAACTTTTAGAAACAGACACGAAACAGCTTAAAGCCGAATAATTTAAGCCGGAGCTTGGGGGGTGGGGTGTGTGTGTCAGACGTTAGAACAGGTTGGTTAATAAACGCACAAAAGAGGAAGCCGGGGAGATGTTTGAACTTCCCTCAAAGTCACCGGCAGGGCTTTCTGGGCTCCTACGCAACGAGACGAGCAGCATTCTCCTCTGACGAAACCATGAGAAGATTTCGGTGCAACCAGCGCTGCGCGACCGGCTGCACGCGCGCGGCGCCGCCGCAGCGAAACCGCGGCAGCTCCTGCCGATGCGGCGCTGGGCGCCGACAAAGATGACCGGCGGCCGAGTCTGAGCCGCAATCCATCGATCTAAACTGACCCGATGAGCGATCACTGATTACGACCCCGAGAAAAACAGAAAAAAGCAGAAAGAAAACACGAGGGCTTGGTCAACACTTGCAAAACACTGTTCCCGCCCTTGATTCAACGCACCATATAAGGCAACAATTTAAAAAAGAAAAGCTCAAAGCAGGTAGGATAGTTAGTTATGAAACTACACTCACACATGCACCTTCGTGTTAAACACATTAGAGGCGGTTGCTCACAGCGAAGGCGCAATAAATAAGAAGTCACGCTGTTATGACTGCGGATCGCGGGATTCTAGAATGACACGGGCTAAAGAAGGCGGCTTGTGTGACAAGTCAACGCGTCTTTAACGACCTCAACGTCGATGAAAACGCTACGACGAAGCCAACGTTTCACATTATGGCAAATGACGGCCTACTTCCAAACAGAATTTCAAATTAGCATGTAGCTTAGTGTGTTTAAAAGCTATTTCAAGACATTTATCTAGTAGATGTGTAAAAGACTATTCATCACTAACCTCAAAGACACAGGCTACGGATGACAAGGTCCATAATAACAACTAGACGACGATCTTCACCAATGAGAAAAATAAAAAAAAATAAAATAGACAACAAAAAAGGTGAAAGGCGGAATAATCCAAAGTTCGTTCAGAAGGGGATCAAGTTGTGTGAAGATGTGGACCACTGGCCGCCCCCTCGCTTCTCACTCAAACTGACAAAACAAAACTGAAGAAGAAGAAAAAAAAAAAAAAAGACAATGCAATGGCTGCTGTTTGAAGCAGAAAAAGGAGAAGTGTAGTGAAGCAACTTGTCCTCTCCCTATGAGTCACGCAGCGCTGTCGCCATTGGCAGGGGAGCCCTGAGGCAGGCTGCCTGCACCTGGCCAATCAGCGGCCAGCATCGGCCCTGGATGCAAATCATTTCAGGTGAGCTGGATGCGCGCCGGCGATTGGACGAGGCCTCGGCGGGGGGAGGGGGGAGCAAAAGAGGTCCAACCAGAGGGCCACACCTTAAACAGCACCAAAGGCGACAGACGGGTTTCTCCTGCAGAGGTGGAGCAGCGCCGGAGGAGTGGGTAAACAGTTGGACAGGTATGCGCCTTTAGACTTTGACCAAACAATACGGGCCGGGCCCGGTCGTTAAGGCCTTTGTGGCAGCTCAGACGTTCCCGCGGCCCATTATAACATTAGCAGCGAACCCAGAGGCTCCCCTTCAGTTAAAACCTCCCATGAAACCACGTCTGCCAGTGGGAGGCTTTCGACATGAGCAGGTTCTTCGCCACAAACGATCCTCCTCCTCTTCTAGGTTCACAGTGCGCGAACACTCGCCGCCTTAAACCGAGCCAGCTGAGCATTCGTGTCTCAGCTCTCACAGCAAAGGAGTGTTTCCATTATACAGGAGGTGACGCACAGCTCACTGGAGTTTTAGTGAGTGTCTGTAGCTATAAGCGCGGCTTGATAAGAATCTTTATCAGAAATGACTCTCAAGCAAACAGGAAGCAGTGGTCTGTGGTGCGCGTTGCTTTCTGTGGTGCATGTTGTCTGTGTGACAAGAATAGGAAATATGCGTTTTCCACCGAAAGCCCCCACGTAGAACACAGAGCAGTCACACAGTCGAGCAGAGAGAGGCTGAAGATGAGACTGGAGGTGCCGTTTGTCACAACGTCCAAATCGCCCTCTCATCCTCCACCGAAGGCTCTCGTCACCACCGACGCGTCCTGGCTTCGCTTCACATCAGTCCAGCCCGGAGCCCCAAGCAGCTGGTCGCCGCAGAGCAAATTGATGGCCTCGCTGTGAGGGAAAGTTCCACCAAACAAGATCCATTCATCACCGCCGCTGGGAACACGGTCCGCAGCCATTTTCAGGAAGCTGTTCGCTTCTGGCGATGAACTGCAGAGGTTAATGTGGCGTTAAAGCAGCTGTGCACAAAGCGCACGGCGAATGGGACAGCTGGTATAAAACCCAAAAGGCGCTGGGTTGACTGTTTAGTTTTCACTGTTAAGATCGGTGATGTGCTGTGACCCTGATTTGATTTATTGAAGGGGTGGCACCACCAACACTTAGATGTAAATCAGAGATTAGACTTCCGATTTAAAGTCACACAGATTATCAACAGTTCTCTGAAAGTCTGAAAAGGAAAAAAAAAGTCATCAAAAGAAAGGAAATGTTTGCAATACACAGAGGAAACGCTGGAGAGCTGGGGAGGGTTCATTTGCCTCGAGCACATTCAGCTCACTCTTTATAAATATAAACAGAAATGAATCTGGAATGAAACTGCTGCTCCCCGCTGATGCGCTAATTGCAGCTAATTAACTAGGTCCAAAAACCCATTTATCTAACTGCACGACTCAAAAAAAAGAAATAAAAAAAAAAACAAAAAAAAACACGAGAGCAACACACTTCATCCCTGCACTTCCTCTGTGCCATTCAGCGCTTGTTTGGAGTTAGAGGAACGACAACGCGCACAAACACACACTTCACCTATCGAGCATTCACTCAGGTTATGGATTCTCAGCAACTTTCCTCCTGCTTTGTACGTATGCGAGACGTCCTGACGTCAGCTCAGCTCGACATGAGCAAATTTAATGTAGAACAAAAGACGCGATAAGGTTTGAAGCTGAGACGAGAGCTCCAGGACGGGCAGACATACGAAAGACACACCGTCTGTATTAGTTCAAGCCAATGAGCATGTTTTAGAAGAACAGCAATGGTGAATAGATTCAATGCTTGAACATTAACTGAATCAAAGCTGGACTAAATGATGCAGCCTCATTAAAAGCATGGGACTAATGTATCGTTTTGAATTTTCACTGAAAACAGTCAATAAGAACGTGTGTATTATCTCTAACACCTCTTCCAGTTATCGCTCTTAACATAAACACCACCAGATTTGCACAACAAGTCACTTCCACCCTCTGGGGCAAAGCAATAAAAAGGAGAAGGCACTTAAATTGCTGTTGCTTCAAGAAATGTCAGTGGGATCCAATTTAATGCATCCCATAGTGCGAAAGCACAAAGCGTCTGTCTCACGCGGTGCCGCTGGGCCTCGACGCCGGCGCCGCTTGTGGCCCGAGCGCGGCCGCTCGGCGGGTCGAGGCCCGTGGAGCATTCGTGGTATTCCGGGAAATGCATCAACAAACACCGTCGCCTGACATTAAACGCCGCAGCCAAACGTTATCTGAGCGCCAAAGCTCGTTTTATCGGTCAAAGTTTATCTGCAGCCTCCGAACGCCACTCGCGCGCTCCACATTTCGCTTTCGCTTCATCCAGCCGCGCGCCACAAACCCGCGGCCCTAAGAACCGACCCGGAGCCGCTTCTGAGAACCGCTGCCTCGGCGCTCGAACCCCTGAGACGCGGTCCTTGGCGAGATACGGGAGCCTTCGGAGGCCACGCCGGAGAACCGGTGCAGCGGAGGTCACCTGACGGCGCCCAGGGGGGAGGCTGTGGAACGTGAGCCTTCAGGAGCAGTGACGTCACCTGAAAGGCCGAGGCTGAAATCCTTTGTACCGACGCAGCTCGTGGCCCTGAAGAACGCAGACCAGCATCCACCATGGGACTCACGGCCTGCGCAGCTGTGCAGCTATGGCGCGTTCCGCGGGAGCGACTCGTCAACACGTCAGAGCAGAAAATGATGCACACGCCGCAGGCCGGGAGATCGCGGCGTCCGATACCACGCTCTGTTAGCGGTTCTGGTGTGTGACATGTTTTGGTCTTTTTTAGATCAACAGTAAAGTGAGCGAAGCGCACGGTTGAGCTGCTGCCTCGTAAGAGCGACCGGCTGATGGAGCAACGCGGCCTGATCGGCGCTTTTGGAGCGCGGCGGCTTTCTCCCTGCAGGCGAGGCCAAACTAAACTCATGAGCAAATCCACCTATTTTAGGAGCGCTGGTACTCGAGGTCAGCCTTCATTCCACTCAACCGTCATCACAGGCCACTATAAAGAATATGGGTGTCCAAAACAGAAGGTAGCAGCGGATTAATAAACAGAATCAACTTTGGACTGATACAGGAACACTATTAAATATCAACCTACAGCTAGGAGCTCGTTAGCTTAGCGCGTCACACCTGCCACTTCCTCTTCTGAAACCCACTAATGAGTTGATACAGGTGTATGAACGCTGCCCGTCTTAGCACCTCGCGTCGGCTAACGCAATAAACGCTGGACACAATTCAAGTCGTCACCAGCAAACGTATGAGCCACGTGGTGGGTGACGTGACAGCATGCGGCCCGTGCGCCTTCTGACCCGCTGCGTTCATGGACCCGCCATCGGGGTCGACTGCTGCCTACGTCACACAGACGCCAGCTCATTAAATATAAACACGCAGCGCAGGTCCTCCACGTCACACGTGGGCCAGTCTCACACCGGCAGCACGTCTGTGTCACCGTGGCCAATTTAGGACCGAGACGGGCAACAAGCAGGCGGGTTTAAACCAAGCGCCCTGTTTGTCTTCTGCTCATTATTAATCAAATGCCACGCGGCCCTAAGAGCGCGCGGCTCACTCAGGGCCTGGATGACAACACCCAGCGGCTGCGAGCGCTTCAATTATTCAGCGCGCCTGAGGACCGCCTGTCACTCCGACACGCGCTCCGAAGAAGAAAGACAACAAAGAGAATGCACCGACAGTGACGAGGCGCGACGCTTTCGGCGCGCGCGACGAGCTGCGAGGGCTGTCAGCCGCGCCGCGGAGGTTGAATGAGGGGGGGATCACTTCGCTTCTCCGGGCGAGAGATCAGCTCGAATCCGAGCAGCACCGGCCGAGCTGACTCATGAAAAGCCGCCGCCAACCCCACACTAACTGCCTCATTAGCTCCGCGAGACATGAAAAATGACGGGGTGAAATATCATTATGTGCCGGAGTTGAGAGCAAAGCCGGGTTCTATTTTTGAGAGTAGCTACTTTGAGCGGTCGGACTGTGATCCGGAACATTACAGACCCCGCCGCCGCTGCTTTAACGTAATTACTCGTACATCACAGATACAGCTTACAGCCGCGTGTGCTTACGTGGGCACCAAAAAATATCAGTGATGTGATTAATTAATCCTATTATGTCAACGTGCTGCCAGAGAGGACACTAAATACTGATTCATGCTAGCTTAATTAGCGCCGTAGAGCAGGCCCTACGCTGAGACTGCAGCCTAATATAATATATCATTGTATATGCTTTTTATGTGAATAAAACTAATTTAAACAGTTTACTTTACAGCAGCAGTTTGATATTTTGGAAAACACTCAGACCTCTGTCTTTTGGATATGAGGGTGAGCTCACAGAACAGATCCTGTAAAGGTCACTCATTTACATGATGCGTGTCAGCTGGTTAATGTGTACAAAAACATACATGTAAGCAATAAACCAAAAGGCACAGCCGGGCTTAAACAGATCCTTAACCTGAATGACTGAAACAACACAGGTGTAAAAGGGTACACCAAGAATAAAGCGTCCCTGTGTAACACGCTAAAAATAGTTGTAGTGCAACGCTGGACTGAACCGTGACAATGCACGGATTCATGGATTCTGCCGCGATGACGCGTCCAGGTCACGTGCTCGCGGGGCGGCCGGCCCTGGAGTCGAACGAGGCTGCAGGTGGAATTTCCCCTCGGCTCGCCTTTCCCTCTGACGTCACGTCCAGCAGTCTCCGCCCCCCCCCCACCCTGGCCCGGCCATCGAACGTGTCTGACAAGGTGATATTCAGGTGTCACAAGCAAACCTGGGTTGGCGAAACTGCGGCGCTCAGTCAAAAGGGAACTTCGCACAGAGCAGCCCATGCACCCCCTCCCCCACCACCACAAAACAGACCTATGGGGTGTTTTTCTAAATGACGAAAAGGGAAGTCGAACAGTTTTATTTCTCTTTTCATAAGTTGGTTCCCGCAATAATGCAAGTCGTTTAAGGTTTCAGTCGTCTCATATGCAGCTAGGTTACTTAAAGCACATGAACATTGCCATCTTGTGGTTATTTATAAGGCACCAAATCATACTAATTTACCCAAGAGGGAAAACTATTGCATAAACATTGACACTAAGCAAACGTCGGCCTTCGGAGGCACTAGAAACACCACCAAGAGCTGCAAACGCTGAAGGGAAAGCAGTGAATCGCCCGCTTCTAGTAAGGCCACTCAGAAAGCTTTTTGTGAAACTGGAGTGCTGTCTTCTAAATAGGATGAAAGCTGAGGTCTCCTTTTTGTGTAGCCAAATCAATATCGAGCGGCCCATTAAAGCAGGCGGGTGGATCTGGGCTCGAGAATAATCTGACGTCTGAGGAGCGAGTCGCTACCAAAACGGAGGCCGGCGCCGCCGTCCTTGGCCGCCGTCGCGCGCCTCAGCCGCTCGGGCCGCTGATGGCGAGATCACGGTCACAGGATAAGGAGGCTGGAGCGCCCGTGCAACATGAAAGCCAACCAAGGAGAGGGGGAAACGGGGAGGAGAGAGGCCGAGTGTGTGGGCAGCAAACAGGGCAGGATGTCTCTAAAACACGAGCACATGCTGGAGACTAACGAGGCGACGCCGCGCTGGAGTCTATTTGGAAAGTCTCGTCGGGATAATTGCTTTCAGTGGATTGTTTCCACTTATCCACAAGCTGGTGCCAAAGTTCCCACCATTGAAGACCAAAGGGGCCCGGGATCCAAGTCCAGCCCGTCCCGCTTCTAATGGACTGAAACTAAGAGCTCCTAACTCGTCTCTCCCCCCTGCGTCACGGCCGCCCGCTCCCAAAGGGAGAAGCTGCGAGCGACCAATGAGGCGGCGTCTGTCCGTCCCACGATACAAGCATCTTGGCCCAAAAAATGTAAACATCTGGCAAACATTTGGGCTTGCCACAGAACAGGGTTGACGAACTGAAAAACGCTGCAAGTCTAGATTTGATTTCTCTTAACTTGAAAACTCGCAAGTATCGCAATCACCATCACAAAAGGCCATAAGACAGAAAATGTGTTAGAAGTTGAGAAGGGTGAATTTAAGCATTTTTATTTGTCGTTTATCTACATTTAATAAACACTATTGAACACAGTGAAAGTCCCCCATTCATTTTTACTCTCGTAGAATAAAATGACTAAATATAAACGTATCGTCTGTTTTAGTCGTGGTGTCAGACTTTCGGCACACATGCTTTCAGGGCAGTCACATGACAGCTGACACAAAGGGGAGTCACACAAATCTCTGGAGTAGTAAGAAAAGCAAAGCCTGCAGGTCATGCATCACTAACATCATGAGTTCAGTCACGCTTCTTCAGTTGTAGCCGGATAAACTCCTGGCGACTAGGAGTTTAACACTGAGCAATGAAAGAGATATATTATAATGTTATTATCTATTTAAAGGATCCCATTATATAACAAGAAACGCCCAAATAAGAACAAAAGCTAAATTTAATGATATATAACCCTGAGACAATTTTGATTATGCTTCTATCAAACACAAATACTGAGGGATTGTACAAACAGAAACAAGTATTAACTATAAAAGTACTCACCCCTTTGGAAGTTATCATCCGCGCCGCATATTCCCAGGAATTATTCAAGAAGTAGGTGTCTGTCCACGGGAAGCATTGGAGAGACCTTATTATTCCTTCGAGACAAACTACAGACTACTGCGGCTCCATCGTGGCCCAGTCGCCGGTCGGCTTCGCCCTCTCCGCTGCCTTCGCGTGCTTCCTGACACAGGCTTTGCTTTTCTCCGACAACGGCTGATGCGTGGGGAATTCCTGGCAGTCACATTTTCCTGGGAAATGATTGGCCCGGCACCAAAGTTTGTCGGCCGCTCGGCAGCGGGTGAAACCTGGGGAGCGGGCACGGGTTTTAGCGTTGAGCAATGCGCGCGGTTTGGGGTTAAAAGTCTCCAGGGAAAATGTTGTTTTGCGTCCGACTCACATCCTCCGGCCTGAACACAAACCAACAGCGCACACAAAGCCCGTTTCTGTTTGCTTTTACCTGGAGTTACAGGTGTGACTTCACGGGCACTTTGGTCGACAGCACAGCTGAATCTAAATTAAGTCCAATTAAGACGCCGACCACGG
Organism: Betta splendens; assembly: GCF_900634795.4. Lineage (NCBI taxonomy): Eukaryota > Metazoa > Chordata > Actinopteri > Anabantiformes > Osphronemidae > Betta > Betta splendens. The sequence goes on along the minus strand of NC_040890.2, from coordinate 14,669,275 downwards.
GTTTGCACGCGCGCTCCGTTGGAGAACAAACGCTAGGCCGTGACGAATAAAAGAAAAAGGGCATCTTCCGGGAATGTCCAAGCCCTTGTGAGATGAGAGCACTTGAGGTTAACTCCTCAGCGGGCGGGGTCTGCAGCGGATTCTCTGGAAATGATGAGCGCATGTTGTGATGTCTATGGCAAATAAGCTAAACCGAAAACAGTCACTGTTCGCGCTTAAACACGCGCTACTACAAAACGGAAACGGTGTTTTCGCTGCACCTCATCAACAAATTAACAACACCCACGGCGATTTTACGTGCCGATTCGCAATAAATAAACAATAAACACTAACTATTATGTGGCTTGGATAAAAGAATGAGTTCCCATACCGGGAGTCGAACCCGGGCCGCCTGGGTGAAAACCAGGAATCCTAACCGCTAGACCATATGGGACACACGCATCTAGGTCCAGAAATATACCTATTTAATAACTAAATAAATAAATATAGGACTGCTACGATTACTTTTCAGTAGTTTGTCATTATCATGGTGATCTCACGTTGCACTTACTTAAGAAGCGCAGGATAATTCCTACGTTCACAAATAACACAGATGACTATAATTTAACACTTGGCACTTGGTTCCATCTAGTGGCATTTTGGTGGTACTGTAAGATTTCTACAAGGCAAATGGGTCTTACACATAAAGTTGTAAAAATTCTGTGTGGATCCAGTTAATCTCTTAAAAAATACACCGACTCAAATAAAGTGAATATGCCTAAGAACTGATGATTAAAATACTGAAAATATAGGGATCCTCACTGTGCTCGGAACAAACTGAACATGGGAGCTAAAACATATGACGTAATTTTCGTGGGAATGCTACAAAGTGTAAAGACAGGGTGCTTATCTACATTACAAACGTATTCCAGTCACGACTAAGCAAAAGTTATATAACAATCGAATGGCCATAAATATAAACAACGCGTGTAGTTGTATTATGTGTTTTGTGTGTCTGTGTAACTGTAGAGCGAAGAAATACAGAATCGATTTATGTTTATTCCCCTTTAGTCGAAGTGGTAGCGCCCTCAGACTGGCAGAGGTAGCCAAATATTTGACAAACTAGCAATTGTTAGCTAGGCTGCAGCTAGAAGTCAAAGCATATTTGCTGTTTTACAAAATACATCTCTTCAGATTCCATCCGCTTACGTTTATGATCCGGGTTTAGGTTTAGTGTAACAGGATGTCAACCCCAGCAAGACGACGCTTAATGAGAGATTTTAAACGGTAAGCGAGAGGAAAACAGAGACATATCCATAGCTACCGTTAGCAACCCAAGACTAGCTGGTTAGCCTTAGCTCAACGACATTTTATACAATGCCAAGAAATAATAATACCATATAATAATATTAATACCGGACAATACACGCGTCCTTATCTTTGCTGGGAGCTCAGCACATTTAGATCTGTATGTTTAGTATTAACAAGACCCCGACTAAGGGACTGACGGGTATCGTTAACAAGTGGTAAGTTACATGTATTGCGTTGGTAACAGAGTTAGTAAATGACCTGTGAACAGAAGTTCACTCGTGATCACAACCTGCTCTGCTAGGTTAATATTTCATATTCCCTGAAAACTATTCTCCTTTAAAACGAAGGCTCTCCTGGAACTAATAATGGTTTATAAGTGATTCCATCTTAGGGTTAGGGTTGCTCTAAAGAGGCCATTGTGATCGTGGAAGCTCCCATCCCCTGGCTTTGATAGATCACTATCTAAGCCTGAGGATAAGCAAACCATCTGCCATGCAGTTACTAAACACCTACTGACACTCAGCACAAGGTACATGTTTTGTCCCTAGTCCTTAGTATACTGAGACTACACCAATGCGGTCAGAGTCCAAGACCCCATTCTTTATCTCAGTCTTAATCATTATAGTAGTGGTACTAGTTATTTTCACTAAGAACAACCCACCAAAAAACTAAAGTCTAATTGCCTAAATAATAGTATTATGATTATAAAATACTTATAAAATATTTCAGGTATTGAAAAGTATTAGACGCTTAGAATTTGTTTTTTTTAAATGCCCCAGGACATATGTACAAAGTATTATATGGTGTGTATAGATACTGTTAGTAGAGTAGAGTTACAAGTTATAAATAGGATTTGTGTGATATTCGCAGAAATGATCTGGAAATCCCTCAGACCTCTGACTAGATATAATATATGTTCAATTAACTAATCCACTATCATTAGTCTGTCTTTTGCCTGCTTGTCAAGGTTGTGTTTAGTATAAAGTTTACACTTATATATATACATTATTTTATATATATTATCATAAAGGGGCCAGACCCACTGATCAAGATAGAATACAATCAGCTTTATAGGTCAAGTGTATTTGCACATACAAGATCTGCATGAGCACATACAAGAAATTTGATTCCAGTTCGGTGATATAACAGTAATAAAATTGTATGCTCTTTCTAAAATCAGACTGCAAGAGGATCCTCCAGCTGGAGTTAGTGGGGCACCATCAGAAAACAATATTATGGTATGGAACGCTGTCATTTTTGGGTGAGTCAAGTACCATAAAATATTTTTGTAATGAAACTCAATTTAAAAGATGGCACTGGAGCTTGAATAATGATTTACCACTTGTGCCTGTTTTTCAGACCAGAGGGAACACCTTTTGAAGATGGTAAGTCCATCTCTTCATGTTCAAGGAACCTTTTTCCAATTCTACCAGTAAATAGTTGTGATTCTAAGCTTTAGTTTTTAAATGTTAGAAAACTCTATGTCTAATAAACCAAGAATGGTGCTGAAGTCCATAAAATTATTCTTTCAGTCTATTTCGCTTTTGTTTTGGACTTTGTCACCACACGAGTCTATTTATGACCAGGCTGGTGATTTCAGTGACCTAAACAACTGGCGAGACTTATCTTTTTACAAGGTTTCTGTTTTTACTCTCAGGAACTTTCAAACTTACTATTGAATTCACAGAGGAATATCCAAATAAACCTCCAACAGTGCGATTTGTCTCCAAAATGTTTCATCCAAATGGTATGTATTAGATGGATTAGATGTTATTTTTTGAATCCTATTTCTTTATTATGTGTCAGAAACCCTTATTGTCACTGCACTTTTTTACAGTGTATGCAGATGGCAGCATATGCTTAGATATACTTCAGAATCGCTGGAGTCCAACCTATGATGTCTCTTCAATCTTAACCTCAATACAGGTAAATGATTAACACAATTTTTGAAGTATGTTAGTTAACATTGTTGTATCATAAAAGCTAACTGGAAACTTAACACGTTAACATCTTCTGTTCTACAAGTCTTTACTGGATGAGCCAAACCCCAACAGCCCAGCTAACAGCCAAGCAGCCCAGCTGTATCAGGAAAACAAGCGGGAATATGAGAAGAGAGTTTCTGCTATTGTTGAACAGAGTTGGCGTGACTGTTGACCTCTGTTGACGTGTATGAACAGTGTCCAGCTCCGAATCAAGAAACCACCCAATCTCACAGAAATACAACATATCTTAAAATCCTTCTCAGTATATTTGTCCCATAGCTGTTGCTAAGTTTGTATGCTGTTGTGTTGTGGCATTCACTCCTACAGAATGTTGTTTATGGGCAATAGCGTGTTTGTTAAAAGTTAATGTACCTTGTTATGTCTGGGTTACTGGCTACGTGCCCCAAGTCTTTTCTCTTTTTAAAGGGTTGTCACTTTTTTTATCCGTGTCTTCATACACTAAGTGAAGTGCTTGGATCATTCAGTGACAATTAGATGTGCTTGCTGTGTGAGTTGCTGTGTAGATACAAACAGTTTACCAATTGGGTGTTCGTCCTGTTTCGCCCCGTTAGCGGGACAGAAAACCGACCTTTAATAGACACCGGTGTCTCTAACAAGTTGTCAGATCAACAGATGCCTTTCTTTCAGATGTTTTTGTGCAGCCTTTGATTTAAAAAAAAAAAGAAATTGACATTGGTGATCAGGATGTCCTGTCGATGTGAAACAAGGTACTGCACCCCATTGTGGGCACTTGTTTAATCAATAAAAGGCCATGTGGGAACATTTTATGCTGTTTTACACAGTGCCGATAATACATAAAACAAGATGGTGTCTGCCTTTCAATTATACAATTTTTCACTGGTAACCCGTGTAACAAATTGTACATTTTCTTGTAAATAAAATAAATATACATCAGTCTCTTTGTTGCCTTTTCCATATCCACCTTAATCAGGGCCAGCCTATTGATGGTTGTCAGTTTTAATTTATTTAGTTATTACAGCTGTGAAAACAAGCAGACAAGTTAAATGTACTCACATGAACCAATACATTGGACATTTGACAAAGATCACAGCTCAGAGTTTCCATGTGAAGACTTTCTGATCACAGATGCAGCTTGTAGCAAACAACATTGCAGGTATTGCTGAGTTCATATGTGTCACTACAATGAGACTAGTATGAGCACCTAGCTACATGTTTGATGTCAATGTCTGTTCGATCCTTGTCTTCTGAGTCAGCTCTAAATGTTCAAACACCAGTCAAAAGCTGCAAGTTCTGCCAGGTTTCTTAAATAGTCACGAAACAAATAGATTTTTTTAAACTCATGGTGTAATGAGAGCATCATCAGGAGAGGATACCACAGAGCACTGAACGCAAGGCTTTGCAAAACTTTTACAAACATACCTCGATATGTGGAATGGCAGGAGACTTGTCCTGAAGCTCCCGATAAAGCAAACACATTTTATGGCAAAGGAATGCAGAAACTGTAGGGGATACCTGAAAGAGTCATTTGTGTGTGTGTGTGTTATAAATCTGTCACACTTGTTGTGGTCGCGTTTCGTTTACGCTGAAGTCCGCACCAACGACTGTATTGACTCTTTCCAAATGTTGTCATGCATTTCAGTGAGAGGCCTGAGGTTTCACCAGCTCATATCTTCCCACCTGTCCCTCCTGTAAAAGCTGATCTATGAGCTGTTCTTTGTGCACTTTCCGACTGACGACAAGAAACCTCTGCTTTCCCTGCCCGTACGATTTACTCCGTAGGCCGTACTTCTGAGATATTTGGTGGATCTGTTTGCGCTCGTCATTGGTGAGGTCAGGTGAGAAGCGAAGGTCGTCCTGACGATCTGAGCTTGCGTAGTTCCGGATTATGTCTTCAATATCACGCTTGAGGAGCTGGTTTCCAGCTTTGTCCATGTCCATACCCAGTCCTTCTCTGGAGAACTGCTCCTTCACTCTGATCGGTTCTGCGATGCCTTCCCCATCTCGACCCAGACCACCACCCTTCCATCCCATCTTGCGTAGCAGCTGGTTCCCAATGTTGTCTTCCTTTATTTCCTGTCTTGTGGCCTCTTCACCAGCGCGACTGAGGATCTGCGATCTGGATATGGCATCACTGTGATCCTCCTTCCTTAGGGTAGACTTCACCACAGCCTGTGTCTGTCTCAGCGTGGCCAGAGCTTCATCTGCTGCTATGTGCTTCACTATTTTCTTTGGCCCAATTCCTGCCGCCACAAACTGTCCTTCCAAGTAAACTTCGCACCTCCAGCGATGATCAGGGAGAACAGTAAACTTATAATCAGCAGTCACTTTATTGAACTGGGCTGTGTCATTAATGATGCAGATTGCATTGTCAGAGTTTTCCAGGATGACCAGCTCACTCAAGTGCTTTTTTTTGCCAACCTGTTGTCCAAAGCGCCCACCAGAATCGGACCGATTACTCCCTCTATAGTGTGGCTTCTGTTGCACCTCCTGCTGCAGCAGCTGTCGTTGTGCTTGGTTCATGCGAAGTTTCCTCACCGCGTCTTCAGCTGCCGCATGTTTTGAGCCCTTTTTAGTGCCCGTTGCCTGCGCCACGAGCTCATCCTGCAGGAAAACACTGCAACGCCAAGCACTGTTGGGGAGATGGTCAAACTTGTAGTCTATCTTCATACGATTAAATGCTGCAGAATTGTTGAGTATGCAGATGGCATCGTGAGCATTGTCCATAACTACAAACTCTGTCCAGTGTTTGCCCTTGTCAGGCTCATACTGGCCCTTAGAGCTGGGTGTTGGTTTATCCTCTGGGTTGCGAAGTGCAGGTAAAAAGGCAGGGGTTGGGCTAAGCATCTGGCACACAACCATGTCATTGACTATGGAGTGCCTGTATTTGCGCTGAACAACACGAACCTCAACTGGTTTCAGAAAAAGTTTGACAGCTTGTTCGGAGGCTCTGTCCCGTGCCCCATTTTTACTGCCAGAGTATCCAGTAGCCAGATACACACCCTGGCATCTCAGTTCACAGGCGTAGCCATCTGTCGGAACTTTCCTGTTCTTCGGTAGATCAGTCTGCGGAATATCCTTCAAATTAACATAAATATACTCGGGATTGGTCTTGCAGGCCTGAATACTGCGACTTAACATGAAATTAAAGTTTGGGGAGTCACTTCCAGTCATAAACAAAGGGTCCCTAAAAGCAACATCCAGTGCAGATGCTACACTGGCGATCAGCCTTTGCTTTTCATCCAATGTTAACTGAGAAATAGGAAGTGGCTGAGATAAAGAGCCTGACTGAGACATGGTAGGGCTGCTCCGGTCTGGGTTGCTGTAGACTCTGCTGAAAGGCCTGTTGGATGATGGCCGATCTTGATTACCGTATCCCAAACCCTGACGTCCTGAATCCCAGCCTCCTGATCTGCTACCTCCCCCATAGCCATTGTACCTGTGGGGCTGACAGTAAGTGTCTGAAACCCGAGAAGTATGCGCTTCATACCTGGTTGTGTAGTCCTGCTGTGTTTTTGCCATAAAGTTTGAAGTGAACCCTCGTGAGCCATAACCTAAACCACTCGTGCCACTTGAAATCTCTCGGTCCCGGTATCCATCTCGATGGGTACCCCACGGGTCAGAACTGTAGGAGGGCACTCTGTCAAAAGCAGGCCTCAGAAAAGAGCCCTGTGCTTTGCTGGTGCTGCCGTAGGAGGCGTGTTCAGAGTCAGACTTTCTCACGCAGTACATCTCACTCCTCCTTCGCTCCTTATCGTTCTCCTTCTCATCCGCATAGGTTCCTCCACTGCTTCCACCACTAACGAAATGTACAGGCTCAAATCGGGAACTGAAACCAAATTTTGATGCAGGCATTTTCCGCATGGGCTCGTCTCCTGGAGGAACAACAAAGGTAGTTTTAGGATTTTGGTTCTATTACACTGGTTTTTAGTCATTTCTTTTCAAAAAGATGTTGTGGTAGTTTAAACATGCACATTCACAAAGACACCACATTAAATCAGCCGTTACCATTTGTGTTGTATGATTAAGTCAATATGATACTGGCAAATTATATTATATTTACTGCTGCGATAATTCTGCAAAAGGTTGTGACATGCAATCAAGTGCACATCAAACAGCCAAGACATATATACTTACTGCCATCAGAAAGAGTAGGTCTCTTTTTTGCTTCAGAACTAGGACTTGGGTCAAAGGAGGGCATTTCGCCAGAGTCGGTCTCTTCTGCCATCACCTAGGCCGTCCAAATCAAATGCAGGCCATACCTGTAACTGAGGCCACAGACAAGCACACGTAAACACGTGAACACAGTGGGTTAATACACCATGCTGCAGACGGAGGATCAGACCTCCTCTGCACAAAGCAACACCACCTGACGCCAGCCTGCACCGAGACGTGAGCTTTGGGCCGGGCCCGAGACGCGCAATGACTGGATGTGGTGGGAAGAAGATGAATCTGGTGCAAACACAAAGCTGTGGCAGAATGACGCAGTGGACTCGCAGGGTACACAAGCTAACGCGTTCACCCAGCGAAACATGGCGTAAAGCGCGCACATGCGTAGCTGCTCGCCGTCGGTTCTTACCTTAAGGTGCAGCCCGTGGTACAGTCTGCACGCCTGTACGTCAGCTGAGCAGCGGACCGAGGCTCTACCTGTATAAACAAAGATTACGAGTAGCTTATAACCAGCTAGAGACTCCTCGCGTTAGCCGCCTAGCCTCCAGCTAACTTAGACGCACTTCAACTAGCTCATGTAGTTTTCCAGCACATTCCGTCCTTCGGGAGAACCGACATCCGGGTTTCCGTCCGTTGCCGGACTTCCGAAGCGGGTCGTGAAAAATACCCAGCAACTCCCGGCGGGAGAGATAAACACCCATTCAAGGGAAGAAGGAAGCATCCATTTTCTGGTCCAGATACCGTAATCATGGCGTCTGTCACCGCCGTGACCCACAATGCTTTGCCGCTGGACAGTTCAGGCACGACGAGTCGCTGTCAGTGCGCTTGGTCTGAGTCACGTGGTGTCAACTCAGACGCACATACATCACCGAGTTTACTGCAGTAAGCTCAGGGTAAACGCCTGAAAGAAACATGCTCATATCAGGTGCAACAAGGGTCCAAAGGTTTCTGTATCCACACGTCATTTCTTCTTTTATTGACTAGTTGATGTGATTTGTTTTAAGCAGTATAGTCAATTAAGGGTAGAACAATTAAGGTTGGCAATAGGTCATCAGGTATGTATTTGATATTAGGTCAGAGAAAAGATTAAATAGTCAGAACAGATAACGTTAAATAACAGAAGACGGAGGAAAAGATGACGAAAGATCATAAAGCTCATCCCTTCAGCTCAGACTTTGCTAAAACTTCTTTAACAATGTAGTAAAATATAAACATTTTATCCACAAAACCATCATTAGTTTAATTTGGTTTAAATATTATATTATATATAATAATATAACCATTAAGATGGTTAACTCACCAAACAGTCAAAAAGAAGTAAACACTGGCATCAAATGCAGCAAATACAAAAGCTTCACATTTTTTGGATGTTTTTATTGAAAATGTACATCAATGGAATCAAACTAAAGGAAGATACTGAATCATCTGTAGTGTGGGAGAGGCTCTGACTGATACTAGAAAAATGTATGGCATTTTCTGACACAAAATTTTACTTTACACTCAGTCACGTCCAAAGATCATACATAATAAACAACAAGTCTCCACTTCAATACACAAAATATATCCTTATAAATTATATAAATGTACGAGTATCTTTAATACTCCTATCTGGGATTCAGTTCAACTCCATCCTATACTAATATTTGGCCAAATGGGAGTTGGAGCCATGGGACAGAGCAAATATACATCAATAATATGCACCATTTTGAAGAAAACAGCAAAGAAGTTTAACTGCAAAATGCAGATATTAGGGAATAAAATCAAGCAGGTCAAAGATCACAGCGGTAATAAAATAAAAATATGCATGCAAAATATAGAAGAGGCCAATGAATAATAAAGCACAATGTGTAATACAAGGCCATGCCATGTGACCTCCATGGTATTCATCAGTGACGTGTAAACAGGTGCAGAAATATTGCTTTGGCTGTTTTTCAGCTGTTTTCTATTCAGAAAACCTGCAGGCAGGAGAGGATCACCTCAAACCTGATCTAAGAGAACGTATCTTACCCCTCATAACCCATTTATTACTAACGTGTTAACATTATTTCTTAGGTGATTGTTTGTATTTAATGTTTCAGCAGTGGTCTATTTTCATGTGTACGTTGTAATAAGAATCCTATAGAAGTGCCTACTGCAGGTTACAGTAATAAAAAAAATCAAATAATGGTTTCTAATAATAAGTCCTACAAATGTATAAACTCCCCAATGATACAAGAGTGTTTTTATATACATTAAGACATTATATTTGCAATTTATACTGTCCCTGGCTCGTAAACTGCCTGGGTTTAGAGTTTTCTTAGGTGGTCAGAAATACCATGCGAGTCCACAAAAGGCCATATTCAACAAAAGGAGATGCAAAGGGAAGAATAAAAAAGGCTGTTCAAGCAAGAAAATCAGGAAGAGGTAAAGGTTGCTTAGTTCTTGTTGAAGCTGCAATCCCCTCTTCAGGTGGTCAAGACAGGTTAAAAGAAGCTAAAGAGACAAAGAGAAAGCAAGCAGTTAGAGAGTTGGCAAAGCAGGAACACCTTCGTGATTCACATCAGAAGTGCAGCCGATGTCATGGGGAGGAGAGAGTTTGGTTTTAATATTGGCATTGCAAAATTCAGCTCACAAAACAAAAAAACACAATAAGCACGACTACCTGGGCCCATTGACAGTCCTATGTTATTGGCTGTGGTTCATCTCACTGAGCCAAACTGTGAATGTTATACAAATTACAACTCAATAGGTGCACTGCACACACACCTGTTGTGATTTAGACAGATCTCTGGTGGAAAGAAGTGGATCGTTTGTTAGTCACAGCAAAAAAACAGAAGAGGTAACAAAACAATTCACAGCCATACGCAAGAATTTAATTGCTAAAGGTGATGTTAGCGAAGCAGCGACACACACGTTTACTTAAAAACATACAACGGAGCAGGTAAAAACTCAGAAGCCCTGAAGGACGGGATCCACAAGATCTCTGGTCACAACTGAGGTAACACAGTAGGCACACAGGCCGTTTCCCCTGCAAAGCTCGAGGGCTGAGGACCTACTCAGTGCAGAGCCAGGGATTACTGCAAAGAAAAGTGACACCACACAGACCAGTGAGCTCACAGTTAGGAGGGGGACCGGCTCTTTTTCTGTCCACTTCCACCCCGAACCTTTTATGCTTTAAAAAGTTCGTTTTAGACCTCGAAGAATTTTGGATGTTTAGAAGTCAAGTGTCCAAACAACATGTAAATAAATGTAGCTTAATAGGGTTAATCAAACCTTCAGTACACATATATATATATATATATATAAAACACACAATTAATATGGCCACATTGTAATATTTGGTGGAAAAATGGCCTTTATTTATTTTTGAGATAATTCTTTAACGCATAATACTTAATACAAACAAGATTGGTCCCCGCAGGACAATGGATATCATGATAAACGACGTAAATGTGCCTTCATAATGGGTAAAATAAAAAAGAAAGTTACAATTGCACTGATAACATTAAAACATACTTAAAAAACATCACATTTGTGTGTAATAGGGAGAAAAGTGCAAATGTGAAAGCTAATACAAGTAAGCACATAACAAATGACAACGAATGAGGTATGAGAGAAGTGGCAAAGAGATTAGGCTCATCTGCTCATGCATCAGGCCAAAGTGAAACAGCATCAGCACTGGAAAATATTGTTCATTTAGTAAACCTGTCAATTAACTCCGTCTAGTGGAGTGGCAAGCTTTAAGTTGTTTATGAATTCAAATCATGGAAATCATAGTTCGAAGCAGGCGCCACCAGTCCTGCATGGAGCCAAATATACAGGAAACAAACAAATAATCCAGCATCAGTACAATGTCACCTAAATGACATCAGCCTCATTGTTTAAGATACATCTATTGTTTCACTGCTTGACTACAGTATAGAATTACAGTAAACAATGTATTTTCCATTAGCAGCAATAACTGTGGTTTAAGTTAAAAGTCTCCAGAAGACATTTTTAAAAGCCATCAGTACTGTATACAAAGTAAATTAAATAAATCATTTAATTTACTAACATGTTTTTCACTGCAACCTACTGATGTTGCATATATTGTAATAACTAAACTCAGATCTCAATGTTTGATGCATATTTCTCTTTAGCCTTGATACATTTCAGCCCATCACAACCGTAGCCATGTACGTTGATATAAAAAGCTGGCTTCATCATGCAAAGAATCTTTAAAAAAACAAATATGGAATGCATTAATTGTAAAACTTCATTTTAAAAAACAAAAGCTGAATAAGTGCTTGTAAAAGCCGTGTGACACACAAGCAACATTCAGCAAATACAAAAAGGTGATGTCAAACTGACAGCAACGCCCAGCGTCTTCCACCGAGCAGGGGTGAGCATGTGGAGGGGTGGGTATTACGGGGGTTAGGTGAGGATGGGGAAGGGATACTGTAAAGGATGATGGGGTGGGAACTCATTCACAGCAGGACGGCCACAAGGGAGCACATTTTCTACAGCGATCCTAAGCTGGAAACGAGAGAGAAGGGCTGTTATTGCTTCCTTTGAGTCAAAACATCACCATGACACACAGTTAAACATCAGACATAACATCAATATTAGTGACAAGATGGTATTTAGGGGAAGTCATGCTTTTAAGTTAACTCAAAAGAATTATCTGCATAAGTGAAAGTGCAAGTACAGTTGTCTAGTCTTTAGATTTAGACCAACGAACAAATGCCCCACTGTCTCACGTCACAGAAAGCTGCTTGTTCTCATCCAATCTTTAACTGTTTGAGTTCACAGATGTTTGTATGCCCTAGTGGCTGAAACATCTCCCTCTGTAGATTTTAAGAGGGATGGGCTAGGTCATCATATGGCTTTGAGATCAACAAAACATGACATATGCACTAACGCAGATGGACCCTGGGGCTCTTTGCTGCTCCGCTGTGACCTGTCTTCACTGCAGCCCTGAATGGTTCTTTGTGCGAACGCAGAGGCGGAGTAAGACCACAAAAAGAAGACTGTTGTAGATTTAGAGAGGCAGATGGGGCAGTATATGGAATGAGTGTGTGGTGATCTAATAAACTGGCTGATCTAGAAGCTGGCATCAAGACAGTAAACACTGCCAGCCAAGGATATTATTGACACAGATGTTTACCAGTGGAGTAAAGCAGGCCTGCAACAACGTACCAATTTTTTATTCTAGATGTAAAGTATTTAACAAGTAAATTAAAGCCTTGTTAAACGGATTATAGATTAATTCTCAACAAATTTAGAAATAAAAACTAAATCAGAATTTATTAAACTGCAGCTAATGTGTCTTTACTGTTGAAATGAGCAAATTCTTACCAGAAAAGGTGCCTCATGCAGCATGCAGCAAGGGAAGGGGGAGGTTAACTGGAAAACATTATGGATGCAACATAGGTGACACATGCACTCACACGACAGATTCAAATCTACAAAACAATCAGTAGTTAATAACGTGTCTCCTGGGGACTGAAGAAAACGCAGACTTTCTAAAGTAGAAAAATATTATTAAATGTAAATAAAAACAAAACAAAACATTAAGTCTGTTTTAATCAGTTTCCCACAGACAAAGCCAAAGTTGCAAAGCTGCAGCCTTTGGAAAGGATAGTGTCCAGGCAGAGCTGAGAGAGGAGGCTGTGAAGAAAATCATTTAACAAGGAAGACAATAAAGCAATAAGAACCTTCTCAGTGCAAGTGTGGCCTTCCTTTTTTTAACAGGCACGGAGTCACATCAGCTTGAAAACACAATAAGGAGGGGATTACAAACATGAAGAGACCACAGCCAGCGAAGCCATGGACGGACACACGGCTGCAGTACTTGACGGTCATCAAAATACCGCCTTACAATCACGACTTCATTATAACGAAGTCTATCTAAAAGGATTCAGATTCACAGAATAAGTGTCAGAAAACCTAACAAATGGAGCGATGACAGTGCATAGATGCATTCAAGCCACAACACTGGATATTAGCATATTGCTCAATAGTTTCCATGAAGCAAATAAAACAAAAGGAAACTGAGCTTAGGAACATGTACTTCATTTATCAGTGTCTTTTGCAATGAAGTGGTTCTCAGCTTGAGTCACCAGGAACATTAAATCACAGTGAACATTACAGACCACAATTCACTCATTCACTCAAACACCAACCGTTGGCCATCTTTCAACTATTTCAATGAGGACAGCTTGTCATTTTCATTCTCTCCTCCCTCTCTGCTTCTTGTATTTTTCCATATTGTTGGTGAATTCTGGTCAGTAACTATATTTGCTCTTATGAAGACAGTAAATAGCAGAACTGATTTGCTTCTCAAACAAAGAGCAGAGGGAGAGTGACAGGATTCCTAATTTGGCTAAGACTTATGTGGATTTAATTTTAAAAATCAACTAAATACTCAGCGATATTAGAGGGACAGTAAAGGTGGTGCTCCAGCACTATTTCAGACAGAGAGACCCAACATCCAGGAAGGTATCTATTAATCATCACACAGCTACAACCCCACAGGGTTATAGGACTCGGCTTGGTGGTCTCCTGCACCTTTGGCACAAGGATAAAAACATGGCAAAGAGAGTAATACTTACTTTTTTCTCTCTTTGTCCCTCTTGAGTGTGGTAGAACCTCCTGCCTGCTGAGCTTGGTTCTGCAAGAGCTCTGCAGCAGTCTTTTTCTGTTTGAACGTGTTGAGCTCATCGTCAAGAGACTTCTTCTTTTCTTCCAGTTTCTTTTTTTCGTCCTGGTGAAGCTTCTTCAAACGGTCAAACTTCTCATGCAGCTACGTGGTGATGACAAAAAAAATGAGCATTGTGTGTTAATGAAGTTAGTAGAAACCATAGCCAGCAATACACTTGACTTGATGTTAAAGGTTAATGCACCTCTTTCTCTGCTTCTTTAAGCTCAGCTTCCTTCTCTTTCACTCGTTGGACAAACATTTGCCTCATTTCTTCTTCCTTCTTCTGCAGCTCGCCCATGAACTCATTTCTCTTAGCTTCATACGTCTCCTGCAGACTGACAGTACAATGGAGGAAAGAAAAGCAATTTATTAACATTACGCTGAACACACATACACAGAGAAACCTGCACTACTGCAAGCTATCTAAGGGCTGCAAAGATAAATGGCAATCACAGAAATACAAAGTGTCAGATCCTGTACCTGAAGGGCTTGCTGTCAGGGTCTGTGTCCTTGAAGCCCATCTCCTCCAGTTTGCAGCGGCGATAAAGCTCATAATGACGCGTGTGAGTCTGTTCTCGCAGATCTTCCATGTTCACTCTGATCAGCATTTCTCTCAACTTGACGAAGTCACAGTGGTTCTCATTCTCCACTAGGAGGCACAAATTAAAAGTTTAGCCTACACAGCAAGATTTTATATAGAAGGAAAATAAAGTACAATTAGACATCAGTATCTGGAATGATAGACTATTTGCAATATACAAAATCTAAAAATGTCATGTGTTGTGACTCAGTTTCAGCGCAGCCAGTGGCACTAAGACGTAATGGTGCTGTTCACGTCCTGAAGCTTCTCTATCAATCTGGTTACTGGACTGAGCCCTGCTCTAGAGATGACTGTAACTTCATAGGAGTGAACACGGATTCACACAGTTTGTGGAGATCCCAATGTCAGATAAACCCTGCAGCCAGAAATATTATATAGTGAAGCATCACAACAGAAATTCAGTCAGCTGGGTAACAACCTTAACAACAAGAATCATATAACACACCAGACAGTATGACGTTCATGAGTTCGTACTTTAGGAAGGCTTTAAGATGTTTCTCTACTAATCCTATTTCTATTCAGCCTGTGGATGTCAAGCCTTACCATTTCAACATGTTATTGGAAGAAGATGGAAATGAACTCATTACAAGGCCTAATTACTTGTAATACAAATATCTAACAGCTGCTGCAGTTCACACAGGGGAACATAGCATCAGAGAAGGTGCTGTAGCTAAATGAGGTTATATAACTAGTGTACATCAGCTTTTTGAGCTGAGGGAGAACACGAGGCGGTGGAGTGAGAGCTGCTAAAACTGTGACAGCAGGAACATGCTCTCATTTCCTGTGCAGGATGTGACCCAGGCTTACCCTGCACGGTCCCCCAGGGGTACTGCCGGGCCTTCACCATCTTGTTCCCAATCTTAACTTCCTCCGTGCTCCCCACCACAGCAAACGGCAAGTGGCTCTGCG
This sequence comes from Betta splendens, assembly GCF_900634795.4. Lineage (NCBI taxonomy): Eukaryota > Metazoa > Chordata > Actinopteri > Anabantiformes > Osphronemidae > Betta > Betta splendens. Next base: position 14,653,683 of record NC_040890.2, on the reverse strand, counting down.
GAGCAGAGAAAATAACATAAATAACATCAGATCTTATGTTGAAAAAGTGACCTAAGATAAGTGTGGACTGCTTACATTCATGGTGGAGTTGATCTCTGCCACAGACTCATCATCAGTGGGGAACTGGTAGATCTGCACTCCATTGCTGACCAACTCACTGGTGATTTTGATTTTGAACTTGGCCAGTTCGCTCTTGGAGATGGCATCTGACTTTGCAATGATTGGGATAATGTTGACCTACGGTTGAAAAATGAGGAGAGAAGCAGTTACAGATCATTACTTCTTCAACTTCTATAGTTCAAACTAATAAAAAGCTGTTGCAAAATGTAAAAGACATCATAAAAGAAAACACTGGTTGGAGCATAATAAACAAAAAGGTAGCTGCTGACGTTTTTCCTTTCCTATTCTAAATCACTGTCACGAAAATAAAGTATGCAACAAATAGAGTGCCAAGCTTTTACATCCTGCTCTATAGCAAATCAAAGCGCTCCACGATGATGTAAAGAGTCGGTCCTAAGGCTGCAACAAGATGTAAGGCAATCTATGTTATCTACACAGAGAACTACAGAGATAGAAAGGAGGGAAAAACAGCCGGGCTCATACCCATATACATTTAGAACTAGCTGATGAGTCACTCCCACACAGCTACTTGCTCAACAAATGTGGGCTACCTAACGACAAAGGACGCCCAGGGTCATGTGTAACCCTCAGTCGAGGTAGAATCTTGCTCAAGCACACTTCAGCGGTGTGTTGTTTAAAGCTCCCTCCAGGTGAATGCTTTAACAAAGGCGGCTCTGCTTTTGATCACAGTTGCGAGCGCTTGCTCGAGGGCACAGCTGCTCTGGCAAACACTGAGCCAACTCTTTGTGCAGATGCCAGGAGGTCTATGCAAATAAGCTGCCCTGGAAAGGACCCCGCAAAACGAGACGGCATTCACTGAGCCGAGTGTATTTCACAGCTGACCTACACCAACGCTGTAACAAGACCAGAGCCAATTTGCGCACACAGTCCGATGGCCTGGAAAGTGTTTATGACCCATGACTAGAGTGGATTGATCAAACTCTGAAAACAATCATGCAGTGCCAAAGGATTTACCTACAGGATATCAGCAGCATGCTACAGCAGCTGTATTCGTGCTTGTAGGCATGTAGTTTTTTTTTAATACATATTTAGGCTGCAATTGTACTTTTTACTTAATGCTATACATAACTAGCCAAAAATAATGCGTGAAATGTAATAATAAACTCTAACATGCTTTGCATATGCTGAGGATATTATTACATCAACAATAACCGCTATTGTTCAGGAAATGAATGGAGAACTCAAAAGTGAATCTCTTATATGAATAACACGTCTCGGTATTACTTTGATCAAATGAATCTCACCTTGCTATCAAGTTTCTTCATGGTCACCAAGTCCAAGGATTTGAGCGAGTGTCCTGTGGGAGCGATGAAATACAGGCACGCATGTATGCGGGTGTCATGGTAGCTGTGCAATGTGCGCTTGATTTTCAGTTCCTCCTGAAGATATGCTTCAAACTGGGCATCAATGAACTCCACAATGGACTTGTAGCTGTCAGAAAAGAAGAGACATAATAATAGTGTTTTTGCAGACATGAATCTTTGTAAAGTAGTGCCCTAAATTGAACATGTTGAAGCTTAGCATCTCGACTCAAACCATAAATATCTGCTATTTACACATTTAGGAAATATTATTCACAATTATTATCATAAATACTGTGAAACAAGTGACATTGATAAACACTTGTGTGTAAAATCTGCTGTCCAGTCATCTTTACCTGTCCTCTTTGTTGATCTGATCCCCAAAGCCCACTGTGTTGACAACTGTGAGTTTAAGGCGTACGTTGCTCTCCTGGAGTTCGTAGGTGTTCGACTTCAGCGTGACTCCTGGCTGGTTGTGCTGGGTAGGTTCACCTTCAAACTTGGTGTTGAACAACGTGTCCATTAGAGTGGACTTCCCCAGACCAGTTTCCCCTGGACAACACAGAAAAAGGGCAATGTCACTGTGATCTAACTTTGTGCAATGCAAAATAAATAATTTACATAGTGTCCCTTTGTCATCATCATTCTGCAGCCATAAAATATTAATCAATAAAATAATGATTCATAAGACACTTGAACTGACTACTACACCAAGGAAATAAAAACAAAACCATTAAAATACATGTCTAATAGGTCAGTGTATATTCAGTGAGATGCTCATTGTATTAAAATTAGAGGCACTTAATCAGCAGAAGTATTTGCTTATTTACTGATGTATTTTGACATCCACTCACTGATAGAGGCTGTCAGATGACTAAGATACACGGCTCCCTCTGTATGAAAAGCTATTTTTATTCTTCATAGCCTGACCTACAGTCTACACGCGTTAGCCCATTTTGGTAGGACATCTAGCTGTGCGCCAAAATTTGTATCTTCCCCTTACAATTCAAACTAAGTAATGGATCAAGGGCCCTGCTACCATTTGTTGAGAAAGGTTCAGATTACTATAGTGAATGCGCTCATGCTGAACACAATTTGGCACCTTGTTTGGAAAAGATCGATGATACAGTCAATGCAACAACCCAAGCTAATTTCTTAAGTAGCACTTTCAAGCCGAGGCTTGAAAAACAAAATAAATAACAGAAGAACCCTTTGCAAATGTCAAGACTCCCAGTTCAAACCACAACAAAGTTATAAGAGATCACATGTCTTTGCCTCAAGTATTGCTTGTACTTGGCACACGTGAGCAGCGCGTGAGTCACAGAGTAGCCTTTACAGTCGTTAGTCTTGTGCATCGTGTTTGCTTCATTGGGGATATACACTGTAAAATAAATGTGAGCAACTCGAACACTAAGCACACTGCTTTACATCGTGTCGTGTTTACATCGAAGCAAAGTAAATCCTCTTTTAGCCTTTAAGGAAACACAGTAGAAGCACTATTATACGTGAAACACTCACCAACACAGAGAATGTTGAAGCAGAAGCCGTGGTTTACAGACTTGTTGACCAGCTGGTCAGGCATACTGTCAAAGCCAACATGGCCTGACAGAGGAACAGCACGGGCACCTTCACCCTGGAAATAAGAGGAATTAACATCTAGTGTTGGACGATTTGCATTATTCAGGCACATAGTCTTGCACATGATCCAACACAGTAGATCATTTTTATTCTGTTGGTGAAAACCTTGAATCAAACTAGAGCCCATTCCAAGCTCGTTTACCCATTTAAACTTGTGTTGAGGACTGAAATAAGGTGCAGTGCAAATCGCTTCCTGTTTCCTTTGCTTTCTTACTTTCTTCCACGGTCGAGACAGTTCAAAACCACCATGTACATATATGGAGAGGCAGCTGTGTTCATTCAGACTCAGAGTCAAAACTCCATATCTACATACTTATACCCTTAAACTGTCCATTTCAGCCAGCTGGACTTCCTATTCACTTCACTATTTCACTATTTGTGCACAGCACAGCAGAATGACACTTAACACTTGTGTGTAAATGCGGTGGTGTTACACGTGTGTGGGCGTGTAGGTGGCTGCGAGCATCTCCATCTCTGCAAATCTCGTTTCGGAGGCTCTGTCTACATTACGAGGTGCAGGAGAGCAAAGAATTTAGATTATACGGCAAAAACAGCCACATTTTGTGCAAGTGACCATTATGCGGCCTGACCTAACAGTGTTGCTGTGCAATGCGGCGACGGCTTTGCAAGAAAAAACATTCCATTTAAAACAACCAGACATGTTGATGGTCCTGAACAGTTGTGGATTATTTGGATAGTTGGGTTTAAACAGCTGAAGGAGCACTTGGAAAACTGGGGCTAATGTGAAGGACAAACACTCGGCCCTCTTCAGTTGCAAGTGCAACATTCCTGAAGCCATCCCTGCATTTTAAGACGGCCAAGTTACACATTGCGGGTTTTCATTCAATGGGCCACAAAGGGATATCAAGCTGGAAAAGCTGCCTATTCCGAGCACTCCCCCGTGGTCAAGTGGCTTCCTTTCCGCCCCAGGCAGAAAAAAGGCCAAACTTTTCGCACGCTTTTCAAAGTGTAGGTCTGAAAAGCTTGGGAGCAGCGAGGTTCGGGGCTTTTCTTTGCAAATCAGACAACGCCCGAGTGAAGTTAACGGGACTCGCGTGGAGCAACGTAACGGAAATGAGCACCGGAGCGGACGGGGGTGGTCAGAATGAATGGCCTACCGACGGCAACGTCGCGCCTCGGCGTTGGAACGTCAGCGGCGAGCGCATTATTTAGGACACTTGGTTTCGTGAAGCACCGCGTCGTGGGGGAACGTGTTAGCTAACGACACTTAACGATCCAGGCACAGGAAGTGTGCAGGTGTTAGCTAGCTGGAGAGAAATGGAAATACAGGACGGTAAATGTCCTGACGGAGAGCTTCGTCTAAACACTCCATGGCCTTCACTTAATTCATTTCGTTTATAATGCATAATCAGATTTATATGTGTATATGTCTAGTTTTGCTATATCAAGTTACATTGAATTCTACACCGAATGAAGCCCCGGATATCGGATGCTGAGAAGCGTCTCCTGCCCGTGACATCCTGTGTGCTATAATACGGGCTGCGCTACTTCCAACATACACGCGCTAATATCATCCCGAGGCTGCTACTCACCGCTTGCCTCGCTATCTCGGTTGACGCCATGGCGGTAGCTGCTAGCCAGATGAACGCGCTGCTCCTGCTTGAGCTTAGCAAACGACTCCAAAGCGGCCGTTGAGGTTACGCCGAACGGTGGCCTACTGGACTGTACCACGTCACAACAGGGCGTTTGGTGATTCTCAACTCACGTTCCGGCTACTTTACCGGCATAGACGGCTGTTTGACGAATATCTATAACTACGATTAATTTTAATACAATGTCTGATGGTTCTCGAGGCTGCTTTACTTCAAATAATATTTTTTTAGGTAAGCTTTTTCCTCTGGACTCCCCCGCAGACTGTCATGGTGGTTTCGTCTGCTGAGAATAGTGGAACAAAATCAGTGAACTGTACAACAACTATTAGTTGTCAAGCGGCGCATTTCTGCACCATTTTGCTGTGAATGAATAATCCTTTTTATGTGTTTAAATTCTAAATTAAATTTGACACATTTCTATTTGTCACTATGAAATAAACTAAATTAAGAAATTATTTTTTTTTCATTTAAAGATTTTGGTTGCAAAATCTCACAAAACCTACTGTGCAGCCTTTCAACTCTCCTACCAACCAGCAGGAGGCAAGATAGAGCCAGATATATAGACTTGACCAAATATTAGAAAATATTAAGTTTTATAAAACATTATCTGATGAAAAAAAAACAAGAAAAAAAGCAAACAATGAATAACCAAAGAAAAGGTTTAATAATGTGAATAAAACACCTGGAATAAAAATATATCACAAACTGACAAAGATTCAATTAGATTCTATAGTGTACTATAGTGTAGATAGGTTAGGTTGCATCGTTTTGTCTTTGCTTCTGTTATTATAATTTATGAGAGATTATTAACTGATTAGTTAGTATTCTATATTTTTGAGAGACGACTATTTATGTCGTCTGAATTTCGGCGACCAATGGGACGAAGGCAGCGAATTTAAAAAGGAGCCGGGCATCACAACGTCATACGTAAACATTCTGTACGAGAACAGGAGCTGTTACGCCTGTTTCCAAAGCAAGGTAACGTTACAAATATTCTCAAATGCAACAGTTACCTTCATGTTAGCTCCTGTTGTTTGTGTGAACCAGCTGAGACGTTGGTAAGTTGGGCTATAATGTAACTCGTTTAAGAGAGACGGACTGTGTTAGCTAGCTAGCTAGCTAACTGTGTTAGCTAACGTTGGGCTTTTTGGTAGCTTGTCAAACTGCAATACACTGGGTCTACTTATGATGTGTGCTTCTATAAGCTCTAACCGCATGCTTTGGTAGGCTGACACTAACCTTACTCACTTACGTTATCGGTAGGCTAACGTTAGCCACCATAACGGGGGTAAACGTTAACATTAGCTTGCTTGATGCGTGGTACTCTTGCTCTTTTCTGTGTCCTAAATGTGCTTTATGGTGCGTCTGATTAGCCAGTGTTGTCATATTTCCCAGATACAATGGCAAACATCATCTTTCCAGAGCGAGAAAACGTCTGTCTCCATGCGCCTACCCTGATGAGGCAGCGGCTCAAGTCTGCTCCAGGTACTAAATGTAAACCACCTACTCTGATTGTTTTCCCCAAGCAGAAATACAGTCTGTAGAAACGTCCATGTTGTCTTCCCCATCAGAGAAACTCCTGAAATCGCCCATGCCTGTTAAAACCTTGGCCACTCCTCTGGCGTCTGGTCGTAAGGCTTTTGGTGCCATCAACAAAAAGGTCTCCACACCTGCTGTCTTTGCACAAGAGAAAAAACGTCTAAAGCCACAGGTTAGATCGAGGTTGACCATGGAACAAAAAGGACTGGCCCAGTGTAGTGTTTTCTGCTGTACATATTAAAACTTGTACCTTGGTTTCCTAGGAAACCAAAGTGAAGTGTGTGCCTCAAACCCATGTGGGGGAATATCCAGAAATTGAGAAGTTCATCCCTTATGACCCACTAGGTGAGCCAGTCAAAAGGAATGGTTTTCCTGGTAAAGTTGTGTATGGAATCTTCATGTGGGTCTCATCTGTCAATATGCCACAGGTTGTACACTGTTACACTAATCACCCATGCTTTCCTGTTCTGACTTTCTTTTTCTGCTCAGAGTTTGAGAAGTACAGCCTACCTGAAGACTTGGTTCTTCTGGGTGGCTGTGCCCTGCCCGGACTAGCACGTCCCTCACACGCTCCACATCTGTGCGAGGAGGACCTGGAACCGTTGGCACCACTCCCAAGCTTGTCTCCTGTAAAAATGCCAAGACGTTCAGGTATAGAGTTCCTAACGGATGCATAAAGTGTACAGTATATTTAAGAGAGGAAGGTTTGGTTTCAGTGTTTCTCATTATTCTTAATTCATTTTTGGTGCTGAGAACTGAAAATAATACTTGCTTCAGTCACTGTCATTAAGCCATCTCTGGCCAATATAATTGTAACTTGTCAGTGGGAAACGTTATCACAACCCTGCTATGTTAACACTGTCTCTTGTTTCCAGATGACTGCTTGGAGCTCAATGCATTTCTTCAAACCTTGGAGGAGCTCACTGTTGACCTTCCTCCAGAACCTGTTGCTGACTAAATATTAATGTGATTTTACCTGTCTTGACTGCTTTGAATGACTTTCTTTAAATTGAAATAAAGTTTATTTTCCCACCATTTTTAAATGTGACTTGCTCCAGTAAGATTCAGCGCTGGTTTATAATTAACGGACCGGGAAAAAATTCATTATTACTTCCTGGTTTTTGAAGTCAGTCTGTGGCCACATGAGGCATTTTCGCCCTCTGGCTCGAAATGAAGATGAACTTTCAGTTCCTCCTATGAAGTAAAGACTTCTGGACCAGTCACTGGGTTTTGAGTAAATGGAAGTCTGTTTGTACACGGCATTAAGTGCTCCACGTAGATAGAGGCTCGTTGTTCAGCGTGTGCAGAGGCAGCGTTTTTAATCCTGAGCGTTTGGACTCAGCTGAACAGGTGAGTAACATTAGCAGGGCGGTAGTTTGACTGAGTGGCGATTCATTTCAGAACGGTTCCTGTGTAAAATGTGAAGGGGAATGTGTTCTAATGTAAATGGGGAACACCTCCAGACGCGTTAATAACAACGTAATAACGTTTATGAAGTTTTATGGCTAAAACATGTCCTCTCGTGACAGGGCATGAACCCAGCGGAGCACAGAGGAAGCCGCTCGGTTAAAGAATTTGATACTCGTATCTTCGGGTGTTGTCTAAATAAAAGGAAGTCGCAGCCTTGAAGTGGGTCTGCGGGCCGAGCCGAGCAGCATGTACGGGAGCACGTCGGCCGACGCTGGACCCGAACCAGCTGTGACTCACACCGACGCCCACGGCAGCACGGCGGCCACACAGGGCACCGTCGCGGAGCGACTGTCCAGATACGGCGCGCGGCTCGTGCCCAGCGCCGCGCAGCGCAGGTCGCGGCTGCAGCGGCAGCAGGAGGTGTGCGACGGCTCCGCGGCCGGAGCGCCGCACAGGGAGGCATCGGAGCGAGGCTCGCTCACGCCCGCTATGCGCAAGCGGTACCTGAAGGAGCTGCTCCTGAGCAACGCGTCGCACAGCGGGCTCAGCAGCGTGCTGTCCTCGCAAAGTGTCGGCGCGTCCTCGGAGCCGGACGCGGACTGGGTTTTGAACCCCATGGAGCACGCGTGGATGCTGTCCGCCGTGGAGGGCAACTACGAGACCATCCTGGATTTCATCTCCGAGGACCCGGGCGTGCTCACCAGGAGGGATTTCATCAGCGGCTACTCCGTCCTGCACTGGCTGGCCAAGCGGGGCCGGGACGAGACTCTGATCAAACTTCTGCGCTACGCCGAGAGTGCGGGCGTCCCCGTGAACGTGAACCTGCGGGGCAGCGGCGGGCTCACGCCGCTGCACGTCGCCAGCATGCACGGCCAGTACATGGTCGTCAAGCTGCTGGTGGGCGCGTTCGGCGCCAGCGTCGACGCCATGGACTACAGCGGGAGACGAGCGTGGCAGTATCTGAGGGGAGACGCCCCGGTGGAGATGAAGGAGCTGCTCGGGGCCTGGGACGACGAGCACAGCGGCGGGAGTGCGCGGGGCGACGCCAACAGCAACGTCAACAACAACAGCGCCGGCGCGTGTGACGAGGTGGACGGAGGGCACGCGGACGCGACGTTCTTTAGCCGGACTGCGAGGCGCGGCAGCTGGAGATTCGGGTCTTTAAGAAATAAGATATCCACGTACTTCTTTGGCAACAGGAGCTGAGACGCGATGATACAAGCCCCCAAATATGTGCGGTCATAATGGATGTCAGTTTGTGCAGGGGTCACACGGTCACTGCAAAAGCCGCTTTTTGCCACGTCATTCGTGGGTGACTTATTTTGCAAATGAATGTTTCATATAAACACGAGGTTGTTTTGTAAATCTATTGGATTGCACACTTTGACTACTAAAGGGAGACTAATGTGTTTTTCTTAATGTTAACCACTTATGTTATAAGAACTCCCAAACTAACATTTGGAGAAACGATCACCACAGACTTCAAAAGACCTTAAGTTTGAGAACTGAAGGAATCTTAGTTTATCACCGCATTGAAATTGCTTTTCATGACTAACCCAGCTTTATTCGAACACAGCAGTCTCCACTTGTGTTTGAATCAACTAGTAAACTAGTAATAACATTGGTCACATTTATAATTGTAGTTGCTGCTGTGCATGACCAGAAGAACAAACTCTCCACTCAGAATCTGGCCAAATCGTCGTCCCTGAAGTGATTCAGAAGTGCTTGCTGTGGTGAGACTGAACATCCTCTTAACAGCGTCTTTCTGCAGAGCTGTGTCAGCGCTACCACTCCCCATCACCGACCGTACACTTTGTACCATCTAAGAATAAAAGGCTCAGCAGCTTTATTTCAAGTTTGATCACAGATCTTTTATTGTCAAACATGAGCATCTGTACAAAATACACGGTGCTCCTAATAACGGCTCCCTCTCTGTGGTCAGGCCCTTTAGATGTTGAGATGCTGGGATCCAGGAACACTCATGTTTACAGGCCAAGCTTAGTCCTCCTCCAGTGTCTCCTCTTGGAGTTGTACCTGTAACCAGAAAAATACCAAACGTATAAAAAAGCAACTAAATCATAGAGTAGTCATTGCATTAGCAACTAATTCACATCCAAGTAAATGCTATTTGTCCAGCAAATTAAACCTTCTGAACTGTGTGGTTAAATTGAGATTTGTCACATCAGCAAATCATTCAGAGGCAAATCTGCACAAGCCAAATTAAATGTCTTGATAGAAATCCTATTACAGCAGCTACAACATGCTCAAATTGACTTAATGTTTATTGTGATCTCAAACACTAAGCTGTGACTTCTACCTTCATGGAAACTTAAGTGCACGTAAACTTGTCTCCACAGTTCACATTTATAAATGACCCGTCTATGACAGCGGTGTGAAAACAGCTTGAGTCCAAAGATGAGCATGTACATTAAACTGAAATGCCAGTGACATCATACCAATGACAATATTTGTGCAATTTCCTCCAAGTTAGTTCTTCCTTTTACTTTGGTTTTAGCAGAACTTCTCCATAACAGCTTCTCTTTTTCTCCATGTGTATGTTGACAGACTAACGTGACAGATCATGTTGTATTTGGGTCACTCGTCATGTGAATGCATCAGTATATAGTGCCGGCTTTTATAGTCCAATAGGACAACATTAACATGTTCAAGTCAATTATATAAAACAATTCCAATCATGTTTATACATACATTAGTCACTGCATGAATAGTGTGTTTTTTTTTCCCCCAAGTTAAAATATTTTAAGTAAAACCTTGATCCCAGAATGGGGAAATTTCATCATCAGGACAGGAATTCATTGGTACGACAATTCAAAAAAACATTAGAGCCACTTTACTGTGGCACTGCAGCAACAGTGAACAGTTCTGTAAGGTGACAATTGGACACAGGAATCCTTCAGTGAACCGTTCTTCCAGTTTAATGTTAGGCCACAGAGTTTCCTCCTCACAAATAGAGTGAACAGGATTAGGAACCCCGTAGCAGGAAGATGCTCTTAGCAGGAATAATGACAGCACTCAACTGCAATGAAGTGCTGCAATTGCAGACCTGCTTTACAAATTGTGGAGTTGCTGCATTAGCAAGTAGTCAAATGTCTCTGCACTTAGATAACCCTTAGCTCCACAACACAATCTAGAAATGAACAACAAAACCACCACTGGTGTCTTAAACCTAAATTCATCTGTCCATATCCAAAGACATTTCTTCTTTTCAAACTACCAAGTTTCGCATGTGCACCCAGGTACCAATTTTTGATAAACTGGTCTAAAATAATACATTTTGCAAACCATCTATAATCCAAATCCTGCAAATACCCAATAATTTGCCAGCAGCACAAACTCCGTGAAAGGCTCTCACCTGATCTTGTTGCCGGTCTTCATTCTGATCCACTGAGGAATCGGCCTGTTCTGTTTCTGCTTCTTGGCGAGGAAACGCTTAATCTTGAATGTCTTGTGGGACGACTGGTGACAACAGAGCGCAACATTAAACACAAAGCCACGTCATTTATACTCAGACATGTATCCGAGGCTTCGACAACACTAAACTTAAAACAATTACAAAGTAAAAGTGGCCAAACTGGGAGTTAGCATCTAAAAAGGAAGCTGAGGCTAACATGCGAAGCTCCACAGGGAAGATACAAGTTAGCGTCATTGAGACGTTTTATATACATATAGCTTACATTTTTTATAACATAATTATCTCTGAAGGACCATCGACACATTAATGAATCCCTCGGACCATTATTTCACTTTTACGAGTAACGGCGACATGGATGTTTAAAGATATTGTATTTACCATTTTGGCCACAGTCCTTTCCCCACTATGGCGGTGGTCAAAGAGAAAGACGGTAGTGACGTAGGATACTTTTATCCAATCAGCGTCGGCCAAACATATGGCGCTGTTTACAGACTACGACGCCTAGTGGACGTGTTAAAGCATAGCTGGTGAGTTTTGAAATTAGAGCGCAGTACTATGTAGAAAACCAACATATAGTACTTTGGAGTTAAATGCAACTCATGAACCAAATACAGCTTTACTTCCTCTTTGACTTTTCATCGTCCTCACACTCAAGGTTTAGTCTATTGTCACTACAGACTATGAATTTCTATCAACGTTTTATAATGTAACGCATCAATCAGTCCTGAGATTATAAATCTGCAAATGTGTGTTGTTGCTTTTTAGTTGTGAAATCATATTTTAAAAATCTCAAACCTTATCACATGTCAATATTTCTTGCATTTTTATATATTATAAATAAAATAAACAATATGCACATTTTAACTAAGAGCTCTTTTATTTCCAGTGAAATGTGATTACTGTATGTTTGCAATGCCTACAGTAATATGTTTACATGCATCACATTTTCATTCATATTAGAAAAGTGGGGAAGGCCACAGGTTGATCACTCTGAAGTCTGCATGCAGGCATGGCTGTCATATGGCAGTCTAGTCAGAAATGGCTATTTCTCCAAAAGTGTGAATTCAAGAACAGGGCACATGATTCCAAACCACGGTTACAACTCTTTTAGAATTATAGACGATGAATAGTTCTGCAAATATTTTTGCACTGTCAAGCTCCCCAGGCAGAGTGAGACGTAATTGCCATGTGTGGTTAAGAGAATAGAGCAGTGCTACAACAGGACTGTCATAGAGATGTAGGAGAAACAGTAGATCAGCTTGGCAACATCAACATATGGAATTATTTCATACTTAAAGAGCTGTAAGCCAGTGTTTGCAATGTATTCACTGAAATAAGGTCACTTCATGTAATCAGAGTAACTATTGGCTTTACACAATGCACCCTGTAGCCAAACTGTTACCTTGTCTAACAAATGAAACTAAGGTGGGTCACATTGAGGCACTTGGAGGCTCCACGGTCACACCTCTCCTTCTGAGCCAGGGAGAGCTGGAGGCAGGCCTGCTTCAACTGCAGTGCTGCAGTGTTGCGCTTGGTGCCACATCTCTGCTCTGAGCCTCACAGGCCTGTTTCACTTCACCTTATCAAACTTAAAATGCCATAATTACAAATCTACTCAATCATCTCCTTTGTCAGACACTTTCTTGGTCTCGCTTTCTGACTTCCTGTCTGCAGTGTTGGAGTCGGCTCCACCTCCAGTTCGATTGCGGCTTCTGGCCCCGGGTTGGTACAACTGAATGGCTGGTCGGTCCTGACGCACAAACAAGCAACACTATTACAAACAAGGAAGTAACGTAAAATGTGATGACTGAAGGATGAGAGTCATTACCTTGTTACGTAGTCGCTCTCTTTTACCACTGTCTTCCTTCTTGTTGTCTTTGGCAGGTTTCTCCGGCCTCTCACTGTGAGTAAATTCTCCACCATTTTCACCCTTCTTCTTCTCCACAGCGCGCTCTTTTTCTTTTTTCACCTCCTCCTCTCGCTTCCTGAACGAGTTCTCTCCATCCTGCCGTTCTCGCCTTCTCCGACGGTCCTCATCCTGTCGCCTGATGCGTTCCTTCTCTTTCTGGCGACGCTCCTTCTCCCGCTCTCGTTCACGCTCTCTGTCTCTGTCTGCATCACGCTCCCTGAACTCCTTCCGCCCGTCTTCGCCAATTCTGTGTGTAAAGCACAAATGCTCTTTCGGGAATTTTGTTTACAGTAAGACATGTTTTCAAACAAGTTATTAAAGTAACTGACTTTCGTCCACGATCCTCCTTATTCTCAATATTCTGACGCCTCTTTGGATCACCACTCCCAGCAGATCTGTCCTCTTTATTTGGCCTCTCAGGCTTCTTAGCCTTTTCCTTGGGCTTCTCAGAATCACCCTCCTCACCTCTGTCTGGCTTCTTTAAGAGCTACGCAGGTAAAAAAAAAAAAAAAAATCACAAAGACATACTGAAGGTTACATTTTGGAATAACCTTTAAAAAAATAATCAAACCGATTATGTGTTTACACACATACCTTAATTTTAGGTTCTTCTTTCACTTGATCCTTGTCCTTTTCTAGGGGTTTATCAGACCTCTTCATCTTATCTGCCTCTTTACGTTTCTTCCTTTCCTCCTCTCTCCACTTACGACGCTCCTCATCACGCAGACGTTTGCGTTCAAGCTCCCTTCTTCTTCTCTCTTCTTTCTTTTCTTCTCTGATCCTCTAAACACCATTGAATCAGATCAATGTCAGATCGATGAGTCCATTCATTAGGCAAACTAACCTAAAAGAATATTACACTGTTGCGCCACTTTGCTTATTTACCTGTTTGTTTTTAAGAAAATCCAGCAGAGGTGTAGTTCTCTTCGCTTAAAAATGAAATACACACATTTAAATTGTCATTCCAGAAATGTAACGGTGTAAAAGTACACACAATGTGGTTTTAGGTTGACTTACCAATAAGTTCTTTTGTTTTAGCTTCAATTTCCTCTAACAAAGTTTCAGGTGTAGATGTCAATTTCTCATCATCACCGTTATAATATTCTAGGAACTTCTTGTAATCAGGATCTGAAAGAAATTGGCGTGTACATGTACTGCTTCAAGTTTTAATTGAAACTTAGTTGAAAAATGCAATGAGGCTAAAAAAATCAAGTTCAGTCAAAGATGATTTGTTGGTAGATGTGGTAAAAGTGATTTTTTTTGTGCATGCACTGCCATCAATTTCATTCATCATCTCAAAGATAAAAGATGCACATACCATAAAGACCTTCTTACCTTCAGTAAGTGTTCCACATTTTGCATCCTTCTTCTTGCTTCTTTTCTTGGCAACCTTTTGAAAGGGTGCAAATTCCACAATAGCAGGATACTCCTGCCCTGTTAAAACAATAAGCAGCAAGACACTTCAACTTCTACCTCACACTATTTATTTAATCCAGCATCCATATAGTGGTTGCATACCTCTGTTGTCTATGAACACGTATCCATCAAACCGATCCCTGAAGAGGACTATGTCGTCTTGATTTTTGAAATTGATGTAAGCCCTTGCGAAAAGGTGTGGGTAAAGGCTAAAAGAACAGATTCCAGGTTAAACTACTGAGGCCAACCTGTGTTTTTCATGGTAAACGTCTTTAGTGAAATCAACCCACCTGGTGTCATTGGAGAAAAACTCCATGTAGTCCACCTCTGGAAGAGGCTGCAACTGCTCCTCCAGCTCCTCCTTGGTCAGACTTGGAGGTAATCGTCTGATCACAATCTGGGAAAAGATTCTTAAAAGATTATAATATTGCCGCACATAACAGAACAGAAACACGATTTAGGACAAAGCAGGAAACAAACTGGCTAATTCTGGCTTAAACCCATGCGTATCTGAGCTGTTAAATATTTTAAATAATATTACTTCAATAACTAATATTTTTGTAAATCCTTAAAGGCTCATTTCTAACAGCTAACGCAATGCTAGCTAGCAAGTACCTTTGTCATGGCCTCTTTCTTTTCCTTAGTCCTCTCCGTCTTTTCTGCATCTTCACACCTTATTTCCACCCTTTTCTCCTTCGGTCGAGTGTTTTCCTTGTCCTCCTTCATGGTTCAAAAGCTACTTTGTCCAGCGGTTGAATTTCATGTCACCTCGCAGACTTTTTTACTTTTTTTTAGTGGGTTAACGGCGGCTAACAGTTAGCAAACGAACTCACCGTAACTTCCTGACAGTCGGTCGTGCAGTTCAACGTTGCCCCAGCGGGGGCGCTGTGACAGAGAACAAATGCACATCGTCAACTTAACATACGATAACTATATTAAGATTTTATGTATTACCCCAAGAATAAAATAATAATTATTATTATTTAGGTTGTTTTTATCAAAGTGACCTTAACATTTGCTACCAAATAATTAAAGCTTCTGGAAACCACATCCATTCATAGTAAAATCTACAGACGTTTCAGTTCAGTGTATTGTAGTGACAACAGAAAAAAACATTTTACTCCAATTCCAAAGCATGAAAAATCAGTAATGGTTTTAGACATGCAAAAAAAGTAATCGCTCGTAAAGTGTGGCGATGAACAAATGCTTTTGTGTTGAAAAACACCAACAGGAAGCATTTTCTTGTTCTGTGGTGGCGGAACAGAGGTCGTGGGACGGTCGACATTTTGTTAGCAAAATAAACTGTCCGCTGTTGTTTCAGGACAACTCGGTTGTTCGTACTTACCGGATCAGTAAAATATATAATCATGTGGTATGAAATTCTACCCGGCTTTGCCATCATGACCGTGTGTTTGATCGTTCCCGGCTTGGCCACAACATACATTCACAGGTTCACCAACGGAGGGAAGGTGAGTGTGATGCTAACGTGGCTGCGACTGCTGTTAACAGTCGTAAATGATTCCTGCAGCATGCGGAGTTTCAGGTCTGAATCACTTGACCAAATGTCTTCTTGCCCCTTTAGGAAAAGAAAGTGGCTCGGGTTCCGTGGCAGTGGTATCTGATGGAGAGGGACAAGCGAGTGTCAGGAGCAGGACATCAGTTTGAATCCAAGGTGAGTGTGCGTTTGTCAACAATAAAACGTCATCTGATGCTTGAGATGGTGCTTGTAAATACTGTAGTAATGAATGGCTTTTACAGGGACTGGAGAACATCCACTGATGATGCTGATGTGAAGAGTCCTCCTTGCTGTACAAAAGAATATATTTACCATTCAGCTTTGTTTTCTGACTGACTTTGACAGTTGTTGTTGTTAGTGAATAAACTTCTTTAATGTAAACCACATAAGACTTCTTGTTTTGCACAGCCTCATGAGACATGACACACCTGCTCATACTGTAACGAGGAGTATACTGTGTTTGCTCAATGTCTCAACCAGTAGTACATACTTCTATTCACAACAGTGGGCACTGTAGAGTGACCAATTGACTTCATGTCTCTGGATGCTGGAAAGAGCCCAGAGTATCTGCATGAAAGATGGCATTAACATTTAAACTCCACGCAGAAAGGCCTGGGTGACTGTGCTAACATTATGCTGCTGTATTAACCACTGTGTATTATATTTTGACAGTTGATTGCATTTAACAGTTTGTTGAGATAATGAGAAAGTTATTCTTGGAAATGTAAATCAGTTAAAGGCTATTAACAAACACATTCACATTATTGCCTCCAACCTAATCCCACCTAAAAATACTCATGTCACAAATTATCAACACATCTGATGAATAAATAGCCAAAGTAAAATGTGCATAATCTGTGTAAAAAAATCTAATTGGACTTTGTTAAGTCTACAAAGAGTTGTAAGACAAATCTGAAGTGACAGAGTAATTAACAAAACACAAGATAATAAAGGTTTTAATCTTTTTTGTATACATTTACAACCTAGAAAATGCAATGCAATCTTTAACAGTCATAATTGAGCTCGTCACAGTCTCTGGGAACAACCAATCATATGTATCATAAATAGAAACTTTAATGATGACTTTACTGTAATTACAAATAATTCCACAGAAAGTTTTTATTATACAAAACGAATGAATGAAATTTATCTACTGGTTTACACAGGACTGTTGAAAAAATGTACAATAAGAAATAATGACTGAAAACAACAACTGAAGAAATATTCCGGATAGAAATCAAGGGGCAGAAAAATACAAGAACTAA
Organism: Betta splendens; assembly: GCF_900634795.4. Classification (NCBI taxonomy): domain Eukaryota; kingdom Metazoa; phylum Chordata; class Actinopteri; order Anabantiformes; family Osphronemidae; genus Betta; species Betta splendens. Next base: position 14,636,502 of record NC_040890.2, on the reverse strand, counting down.
CATACATCTTAACTAAAAATCCTACTATCATCCACCCTTTAGAAATAATTAAAACCGATTTAGGATCCTCCCCAAATGAAATATAAACACTGCATGAAAGTAATAAAGGCGTAACAGAGGATAAGCTGAAAGAATGTGCAAAATGTGATGTTCACTTCTCCTCCTTGCCTTTAGTTTTCCTGTACACCATCTCCCTGAAGCTTGATAGGATCTTGCTCTCTCTCTTCCTCCTTTCCTCCTGGTTGAAAGACGCCAGAGCTCTCTTTTCATCAGCACTGTAGATCTGGTTTTCCTTTCTCAGACGCACAGCCTCCATACGACGATGTCTGCACAGTTACATTTGATGTCCATCAGTATGATACAATATTAAGATGAACCACAAGACAATGAGTAATAATAACTGAAGTATTTAAATTTTTGGATGCTTATTCTTTTTGAGGAGTTGGGCATCACAAACCTGCTGCCGCTCATCACATAGCCAGACTTCTCAAAGTTTGCAATTTCGTCACTGGTGAGACCAATTTCTCCTCTTCTTGGGATACGTTTGCCAGCTTTCACATACTCTGCCATTGCAGCACCTTCACCAGGCAACAGCGCATGACCAAAACTAGAAGATTAAAATACAGTTACCAAAAAATTTTTTTTATTAAAAATACAGAAAATTTATATATGTTGTATAAAAGTGTGTACAGGCTACAGCACTTAAATAAGCTATTGCTAATAAAGAGAACCAGACTGCAAACAATGACGTGAAGAAAGCAAAGTTCTGCTGTGTAAATTATAAACCTAACTTACTCCAAAGGTCTGTCATCCTGTGACATGTGTGTGAGTGGAGCTTCAGGACCGACCACATGCTCATCCATGGAAGTTTTCTCCACCCACATCACCCCATTGGGATCCTCCTCTTCCTCCTCCTCAGACCCTTCACTGCTGGAGTCAGTGGACTCTTTACGGCTTTTCTTTGCCTTCTTTTTCTTAGACTTCTTGGACCTGTGTGGAATCATTTGACTCTGAATTATTTGTGCTTCACTTTCTATTTGAAGGACAGTGATATTAAAATATCTGAGCATACTTTTTGCTCTTCTTTTTCTTTTTTTTCTTCTTAATTTCTTCTTCCAAAACAAACAAACAAACAAACAAAAACAAAAATTAGTATAACTTAATTCCACAGAAAACAAATATGTTGAGGAACTTTATATTATTTCCTTTTACCATCTGAATCAGACTCCAGCTCACTGTCCTCAGAGTGCTTTTTGTTTTTCTTTTTCTTAGATTTCTTCTTCTTCTTTTTCTTCTTTTTGTCCTCTGTAAATGACAGACTTGTATATTATACTTACACCCAGAATCACACAATTTCACACAGTCCAAGCAACACATAGGCTTCACCTTCTGAACTTAATTCTGAGCTACTGTTTTTCTCATCTTCTTCAACTGGGGTGAATTCATCAGAGCTGAAAGAAACAGAGAAGGCAGTTTTATTCGCCACGTTTGAACAAGACAAATATGAAAATGCAACCAGTACTTATATAAATAAGTTATTAGCATAAAAATAGTAAGATGAATTAGGATAAATTAAAAATTGCAGCACACATGTTTCATTTAGTCCTTTCTCTATCCAACCCATCTCATAATAAGAGAAACTTACTCTGGTTCTTTAACTCTTGGTGAATATCCCCAAACTTCAGGGCACCCTAACTCACCAATCCTTTCTCTTTCTTGCAGACGTCTGTAACAAAAAGATGTTCAATTATTAGTAGCATACAATTTAATAGACTTGGAAATTGTGTTACACACACACACACACACACACACACACGCGCGCGCGCGCGCGCGCGCGCGCGCGTGATAAACTCAAGATAAAACTTCAAAGTTCAACCAAGAGTTTTACTGTTTCAGCTGCAGCCTTAAAAGCAGAATGTTTACAAACCACCTGAATGATTTTAATTCTACCAAGCTTCGTAGAACATCGTCCAATGCTGCTGTTTTCATACCTGGCAATAAAAGCTTCTTGTCTCTGTCTCTGAGCATCGTCCCTCTGCTGCTCGTAGTAATAATCATCTTTGAAGCTGCCGTGTTTGACAGGAGCGTCCCGCTGCTCGGACCAGTGGCTGTGACCGCCGTTGGTGGTGCTGCTGAAGTTGCTGTGACGTTCTCTGGACCTGGACCGGGACCGAGACCTAGAGCGGGACCGGCTACGACGGGGGCTTCCTATGCGGATCCGCCTGATGTTTCTCGCCTCCCGGAATCTACGCTCCCTTTCCTCGCGTTCACGTTCCCTGTTTCGTGGCTTCGGAAGTTTGGGGCCAAAACTATCCGGAGACAGACTCCGGTCGTGGCTGCCATTGCGGTGGCGGCTGCGGGACCGTGTGCGTGGTCTCCGGGCCCGGGGACTGCGAGGTTCCCCTCCACCATCTGAGCTCGATCGATCCGACAGAGGCATAACCACCATATGCTTTAGACTCACAACGGGATTATGGGTTGCATAAAAGATAAAAATAATTTCTAAACAAAGTTGTTTCGTTCTTGTTTTGTCTCCTTTTTGTAGTTCGATCGGTAAACGTCCAATAACAGGAAGTACGGACTCGTCCGTTTCCAAACTCAGTACGATCTGTCTTACGTTGATGCCAATAGTTCCGTTTTTTTTTTTTTTATCAAAATGGGTTTTAAACATTTGCCATGCAAGTGGTAAATAAGTCACGTTATGAGAAGATACAGTTCTAATGCAACCACATTAATACAGTCTACGCTGACTGCAATGACGTTTACTTTTTATGTTTTAATTGTACATGGGTCATTTTTGTCACAATAATATTACTTTTATTTTGAAGGCGAACCGGTAGTTATTTAGACTGTAAACCCAACTTGGAAAAAGTAAATAATATTTATTCGAAACAACGCCCAGGGTCTGTAACGTTAATAATGTGGTAAAACGCAGAATGAATATTTTATTTCTGGTTCGTCTAGTAGTGCCGTGCGATTAGAAGTTGCCAGTTTACCCGTACACGATGGCGACTCCTTGTGGCGGATCAATCAATGAGGCTGCTGTGGTAGCTAGCGGTGAACGGCAGGGGAAGCTGTCTCTTGTTAGCCGTTAAAATATTCTTTGGACAGTCTGACCGATACTACGTAGTTTTGACAGGAAACATTACATTAGCAGGTAAAAGACGTTCACGTTATATAAAACTTTCGGAGCTGAATGCATTGCCTTCGATCTGGAGTCTGTGGTCAGCTAGCTGCTAACATGATGCCTGTAATAGGCCGCGCTGTCATTATATGAGGAAGGAGACAGCTAGCGTTGCCTTTGTAGCTAGCAAACAACGGCGATTAAACGCTCAGTTATACAACAAAACTATGTCACAGGTCCAGTCTTCATAGCGTCTCACTTTTAAAATGTCATGCACATTTAAAGTGTCAGCTACTGACCACAACTTGTGTAAACTAACGTGGGTTAGCTAAGAGCTAATGCTATTGTTTTGGTTCATGTCTAACATGATCATTTTCATTGCCATGCTTTACTGTTAGCCTAGCCTTACTGCGCGTCAGCGGTCTCCAACTCATTCTGATACCTCGGGCGGGGACGCGGTAGAGGACTGTCTATTTATTTTACTGTTTTGTCTTTACAGACATGCCAAATCTGAAGCTGATCTCTGCAACTGACACACAGTATCCAGCAGCTGTGCTGAAGTCAATGAATGAGCAGAGAAACCATGGGTTATTTTGCGACGTCACTATCATCATACAGGACAAGAAATTCAGAGCTCACAAGACGATCCTGTCTGCTTCAAGTTCATACTTCCAGCAGCTCTTCTGTGTCGCCGGGCAGGTTATTGAGTTGAACTTCATCAGGGCTGAAATCTTTGAACAGATTCTCAACTACATTTATAGCGCCAAGATTATTCGCGTTCGATCAGACCTGCTTGAAGAGCTTATAAGTGCTGGACAGATACTGGGTGTCAAGTTCATTGCAAACCTGGGGTCCCCATTATCACAAGTGAAGGGTCTCCCTGGTTTGTCTAAAGATGCCGAAAGCAAAAGTGACCCATCCACAGAGCTGATGCCGATCATCACAGAGTCGTTCTCAATTTCTGCAGAGGAATTTAATCAGAGCAGCAAGTCTGCAGGAGATGATGAAGACTCCGACAACGACGTCATGTTTGTCTCACAAACAAAAACTCCAACCAAAACAGCCAATAAGGAGGGCGCCTCCTCAGAGGTCATTGATTTGGATACTGCTGACTCTGAAAATGTTGAATCGAAGCAAAGTCAAGACTCGAATAGTTCCGTGACACAAAAAGAAGATGCTGCAGCCCCCTTGAAAAAGTGTGCAGCGAATTCCCCCAGTATAAGCTGTCCCAAACCCAGTTTGCCCGACGGCAGCCATCTGCACAGTCCGAGCTCCACCTCCAACAGCTCGTCTTCCCCTGCCAGAGTTTCCCCAGCAACTGTTCCTGCAACACCAGCGGCCTCGAGCAGCTTCACCCCCGAGCCCTCGAGCAGCTTCACCCCCGAGCCCTCGAGCAGCTTCAACTCCGAGCCCTCGAGCAGCTTCAACCCCGAGCCCTCGAGCAGCTTCAACCCCGAGCCCTCGAGCAGCTTCACCCCCGAGCCCTCGAGCAGTTTCACCCCCAAGACCTCGAGCAGTTTCACCCCCAAGACCTCGAGCAGTTTCACCCCCAAGACCTCGAGCAGTTTCACCCCAGAGACCTTGAGCAGTTTCACCCACAAGACCTCGAGCGCCCCTCAAGCCTCTGAAAACGGTGATATACTGGGAGTCCACAAGAAACAAATATCTGTTTCAGCTCAGCCAGGGGACTTCAATACAATAAGGCTCCACGATGTCTCTAAAAGCCCAATCAGTCAGGCTAATGTTCCCAACTCGCCTCTATCAGCAAAAAAGACAGTGACCCTCAATACGGCAACAGAAATTGCTTCTATATCATCTGGCTGTAAAGTGTATGCCAATATTGGAGAAAATACTTATGACATTGTCCCACTTAAGGAAGATCCAGGTGAAGGAGGCTCTAAAGTCAATAAAGGGAAAAGGTCAGTGCCTTTAAAACCCTTTGAAAAAACACCCACTTCACCCAAAGCCAACACGCCCAAGAAGTCCAGGACCGATCTGGAGGATCACTACGAGCTGGTCATGGATGGGAAGACCTTCTACGTGTGCATTGTCTGCAAGCGCCCGTATGTGTGTCTGACGAGTCTTCGGCGTCACTTTAACACCCACTCATGGGAAAAGAAGTACCCATGTCACTACTGTAACAAGGTCTTTGCTCTGGCTGAATACAGAACTAAACATGAAATCCACCACACAGGGGAGCGGAGGTACCAGTGCTTGTTGTGCGATGAGATGTTCCTCAACTACCAGCTAATCTCCACGCACTGCAAGCAAGTCCACAACCAGGATCCGAGCGGGAGGAAGGAGAAGGACGACGCGGACAACAACTTGTACCGTCTGCTGCCTTGCAAAACGGTGCAGATGAAGGCGTACTCGTGGAGTAAAGATGGGCCAGGGGTCCCCCTTATCTCGGAGGACGGCAGTGTGCATCGCATAGCCACAGGCGTTCAAGACGTTCACTCCTCCACCCAGAGCAGGATGTTGAACTGGGACGACATCTTTGTGGAGCCCGAGGCTCACATGGGCCCTGGCGCCCACTCTCACCCAGGGTCCACCATAAACAGTCCTCCTCAAGGAGCCACAGAGTTTGACTTTATTATACCAGAGACCTACTGAGCAACACTCACTGCTCCATTGTTTGTGCCTTTTAGGTGCCCACCACAATATTGTTTCATAATTCTCAGTAGCGTACGGTCACTGAGCCTTTGGTGGAGGAATGTTTGTCTAAACGTGTGATAAATCAAATCTATGTGGTTGTTAACCAGGCTTGATTTGATTCCACCAAAACAAGAACCGTCTTCTGGATGTATTCAGTCTTTGATTCATCCGGCAGCTGTGCAAAAAATGGTTGCAGGTTTAGAAACGTGTGTACCTTTGCTTCTTGTAATTGCTTCGACCTTTTTAACCATGGTGATAAATTATAACAACATCATCATGTAAACTTATATTGGTTTCCAGCTACAGATCTGTCAGAAGGAAGTTCTCACCATTTTTGCAGTAGCTTGTAACTTTTAGGCCACGTTACCTGAATCAGTCACTGATATTAAGCAACTGTCTGGTCTTAGTTTTTTAAAATGGGAACCGGGTTAGCTGTTTATAAGAACGAAATCTCATCTAATTAATGATAATAATTATTGATCCCACTAAAGGGACATTTCTTCTCTAGGTTTGACCCATCCCCTGGGGACCTTCTGCTACTGCGCTACCAGGCCACTTACTGTATAATCAGACAACTGTACATTTTTGGTTAATTTCTAAAAATACATTTATGACTTGTATGATGTATGAGATGTGGCCTATAATCAAAAGATGCGAAGGTGGCTTAAATCTTCATCCCATGAGGTGATGCATCAGACATGAATCTTTCCTGTTGTTGAGGATTTTACAGTGTTTCTGGATCATTCCTGGTTTTCATGTGATGCCATTTTAAATTAATTCTGTACAAGAGTGTTAATTATATCCTTGAATATATTTTTTCAATGTGATTGATGGCGAGCCAACGTTTGGGTTTTGTGGCAGGGGAAATATTTTATGCTTATTTAATTTTTCAGTGGTTACATAGTTATGGATTAGTCTTTGTTTCCTTGTTCTTTAAACACCTCCTGCTTCATGTTTATAACTCTGTATGTTTGTATTTCCTCCTGCCATTTTATTTTTTTTATGTTCAATGTTTTTATGCCCGCTGCTCAGAGTAGGCTAGCGATTTTGCATACTAATATGATAGCTCTGAAATAAGTTGAGGATTGTTTCAGCCTGTAAGGTCAGAGTACTTTTACATGTACTATTTTAACTTTCCTTTCCTTCACGTCAGCAGGTAGGGTTGGTTTGGTCCACGTGGGTGAATATGTGGGTTCACGTGAATGGATTGCTGTCGTTTGGTTACTTCATGCAGTTCCTCTTAAAATTAACACGTGTGTGCATTGTTTCTGTTAACCTTCTTTTTAACGTTGCAGATGTATTTATTAGGGTTAGAGGCAGAAAAAAAATACTCTGTTCTACACGTACAATTTTTGACAATTAGCAAAGAGAGTTATCAAATTGTAAATAAATTCTTTTCTACTTTTAGGTTGTTTTCCACTACCAGCATATAAACGATATTTTATTTATGTGCGGTGTTCTTTTTAAAGGACATAAACGTCTGGAGCAACGTTAAGGGCAACACAAGCACCTGGTGGCGCCAGAGCCACATTTAAGTGAACAGCCACACTTAAGATCCATGAATGTCAGTGGAGCTGCTCAGAAACTTAAGGGAATGTGAAACATACTGTCAATTACACATAAACATTTTTTAATGGCAACACAAAAAAGGAGCAGATGGTTCATCTGCTCTTGATTGTTTAAATTATAAAAAAAAAACAGGTGAATAAAGCTCAGACTGGTTTTAAGGATGCGCTAACGGTTCCTGTTCTGTGTAGTTCCTCTGGTGTCAGTGAATCCAGCACTGAGACTTCACCCTATGTTATCAATGAAGAATGACATTATGAATGTGACGAACAGCACATGTGTTTTACCTGCTTTGCAGATTTGAGTAATGATACAATAAATAGTGTTGGGAGCGTCAACAACCGTAATCTTAGATTAGAATAGCTTATTCTTTAGTAAGACTGCTCTAAAATCACCAGACGTCAACCACGATATTCTTAAACACAAAGTGAAAGCTTAATAGATACCAGGGTGAGTTTTATACCTACCCGTGCTAATATCTGTATATCATAGGGCTGTACATACAATATGAGCATGTATTTCCGTCGTTACCGCTAACTTCGCCTCTGATAATGTACACAGACACAATTAACTGCTATAGCGGCACCTCTACAGTTTATATTTTCTAGCTGATTCAGAAAGACACAAGCTTTCAGTTTACTGCATTAATCTCTCATGAGGCTTGCACCTGTGCTAATTGGGCCAGATCCAGGCGTGACCTGTTATCTGTGCAGCTCAAGGCAGGAAGCATTTACATTATGCACTATGGAGAGGTGACGTGAAGCATGACCTGTACACAATCTGTCCCAGTGACAGTGCTGCAGTGCTCCGAGTCCATTAAGGCAGGCAGATGTGTAAACAGTCCTGGCTGTAAACAGCTCGTCTCACGCCGTGTACGCGTGCACACACACTCCGAGCGGGCCGGGGTGTGAGTGGTGCCCGGGGAGACACGCATTTGCTCCCCGCGTGTCGGGCTGGAAGTCTGCGTGCCCTGTGGCCGGCCGCCTCCTTCGACGCAGCCAATTGTGAGGAAAAGCCCAAAGCATCGTGCATTCAAACCACACATCCTAATGGCACCCGAATGACGGTGTCAAATGTTGTGTTTAGGCCACAGCGTCCTATGGGCTGTAGGGTGGGGGCTTCTCGTCAGGGTGGTTATGAGGAGGCGAGTAGCGAGGTGGGACCATAGTGGGCCACAGGTGACTGGATCCAGACTGGGAGTCATCGGACAAGCCTGACGAGTCTGGGAACATGTAGGAGCCCTGCTGGAGGAAGAAAGACAAGTCAGTATGGACTGAGCATCGATCGTTTATGACCATCCAACTAAATTAATTATAGATGTTGTGTAAACACCCATTAAGGCTTTAGTGTTTGCAAACGTTGTCTTGAGAAATAACAAGAAATAATGAAGGCGATATTAATCATTTAGCGTCTGATGCAGCGCTGCACATGCAGCTGGTGTCTGTACCTGCAGGTCGTAGGCGGTGTACGGCGGCAGACAGGGGGTGGTGCTGTAATAGGAGTTGATGGAAGTGGTGGGTGGAGGAGGCTCTGAGGAGACCGGAGCCACGATGGCCTCGGGTTCAGACGCACTTTCCGAGGCCGACGCAGGGATCTGAAAGGCAGTACGATATTAGAAGCCCTCATCATTGAAGCCACAAACTGCTCGGTTCAGCACACGCAGGCGACGTACCATGTCTTTGAATCCTCCCAGCACCGCGGCAGTGATGATGCCCAGGAAGAGAGCCACGATGTTGAGGATGGTGGCCGACCACAGCAGGTGGTAGAGGTGGACCACGTCCTGGCAGCTCCTCACGTCCGTGTACTCGTGGTAGCCTCCGATCACCTCCACGCGGCTAGACCAGTGGGTGGGAGAGACAGGGAAACTGCCTAGTCAAGCCACACGCGTAACCATAGCAACGGGCCGCGACCGAGCGTTTGTAGTCAGGACACAGTGAAACACACAGAACAGGTCGGGTTTATGGTTGTTAAAGTTCAGGTCTAATTGATGCTGCTACAGGGAAACACACGATGACCTAGATGAATGTTTGTTTAGGCGCAAACAAACTGGGCATGCAGAGGAAATGGCACCTGGGACACATCACTACGGTGCACTAGGACGCCATAAACACACAACTGTGTCGGCTGGTTTAGAGCGAGCTGATGACAAAGGGCCATTAAGGGTCTAGAAAAGAGGGACCTACTTCCAAATCATGGATGATTTCCTAAACTTTTTCAAAACATCTTTATTCTGAAGTCCCATTAGAGGATGTTCTCTGAAACAAAGGTTACAAGAAAAAAAACAATCTTGTTCTAAAACAATCAACGCTTCAATGCAAAATGATGCCAGCGAGCTACACATGAAACTCTCAGCAGCTGAAGCGGGCAGCCGGTGGTGCCGAGGCTTCGACACTCACTTCCCACAGTGGTAGAGCTCGCAGCAGTAGCACGTGTTGCTCCTCACGCGCAGGTTGCAGGACGCCCGCGACGACGTCAGACACGGCACCTGCAGGTCAGACGCCGTGTCGCTGGAGTGATACTCACAGCGCCCGGCGTAGAGAGGCCGCAGGTCCTAGAGGAGGAGACGGGGACGTCAACAGCTGCACAACCTCCCAATCTTCATCTGCTTCTGTTTACATTTACTAAACATCCATCAGATAAAACCACCACTGGCTTCATTGCACTATTATGTTCCTCAGCTAATCCCCTTTCCCCTTAATAGAGAAGTTTCCATTTTCCAAATGACACCAAGACCAAATTAAAAACTTCTAATGGGGCAGATTTCCCTTCTCGTCCAGTCGTAATGCATTTTAGTGTAATTGCTGTCAAAGTGCATCAGTGGTTATTTATTGCTGGGGTTATTAACAATATTCTCTCATTCTCTCCCACAAAATATGTGTCTGACAGAGGAGGGCGTGGCAGCTGCTACAGTGAAACGTGAGCAACGTCCTCGCAGAAGGACAAACATTTATCTGTATGTGAGGGTGTGAATGTCGTACGCTCTACTTTACTCACAATGTGCCTCGCAGCAAACACCCCATCGACGATAGCGCAGCAGAAGGCAGCCACCACCCCGAAGCTGATGAAGACGATGGACGCCACGAGCTGCGAGACGGAGCAGAGGCTCAGCTTTAGGATCGTGAAAACACACGACCGAGTCCCATCGCTTCCTCTCGCCCCCGTTGACCTGGTTTACACGCCAACGCGTGCCACCCTCCCCTCTGTCTGACTGGGATGAGGGTCAGTAAAGGACAACGGCGGCACGCTGGTCACCGCTCTCCTTCGCTGGTGTGCGCTGCTGGCGCGGCGCCACCTCCCAGCTCTCCTCTGTTTACTCGTCAATGACAAACAGCCTGTATTCAATTACGCCCCCCGGTCTGCAGCTCACAGCAGGGGAGGCGGCAGCAGGGACGGAGTCAGTTGGGAGAGTGCCAGTCCAGGGACATGTCTATGTTCACACCATTCTATTAACCTCCAACGGGTTCCTTCCTCCATTAACACCGTCTCCTGCTCTAATCTCCACTTTTCTTACTATTTTGACTGAAATGAAAAATGTTGCATTGTTAATATTCTTTAACAAGGTTGAAATAAAGGCTTTGCTAACTTATGATTCACTGTTGAATCATCTTTCCTCTCAATCACTTTCACACAGTTGTTTGTATTTTATTCTACAAATTGCTGCAATCAACTTTCTGTACATGCACTAATCAGTTCAACTGTCAGGACCGTGTCTCTCATTCCCCAACCACAACATGTTTACTGTGTAGTAACTTTTTATGGCAAACGACAAATCACAGGCGGTGGCACATGTACGTGCCGGAGCTCAGCGACTTGGTTACATCCACTGAGTCCCGGCATCTGAACCCTGCCGCTCCGTAGGAAAGCGGGACCCCGCTCTGACAGACCCTGCCTGACGCGTCCCACCTGCTCCCATCATCTGCAGTTTCCTTCTGCAAATTCCAGCGAGGAATGTCAGTCCAGCTCCGCTTACACCATGCGTCTATTCCTGGCTGCTCCTTCCCTGGAGCCCGGGACGCTCTCTCTCTCTCTCTGATGCACGTAAACCTCCTCGGGCTTGGTGGGATTCAGTCTGGGTTTAGTCTGCTGCTCGCATTGTCACATTACAAGCCATAATCAAGCTGTAAGGTGTTGAAAGGGAAAGGGGGCTGATATGAGGCCTAATAACGGTGCTCAGTGACTGTGGAGGCAAGGAGACACTGAGCACAGAGTGATCTCAACTCGCAGAGGTAATATAAATCCTCTTACCATCTGCCTCTTGTTTTCAATCAAATGAGCACCAATAATTCCCAGAAAGGAGCCAAAGCCCAGCTGAAAGAGAGAAAGCATCCGTTAGGGCACTTATCTGAAATTACTATCAAGATGTGATTTAATAGAACAGCCAGAGGAATCAAGTGTTGGGTTTCCGTCACCTATTCATAGTTACAGAAAACAAAATGTGTCATTTGGTTGTTTGTGAGCTTGTCTGAATGTTAAATATGTTAAACCAATATTTATTGTCCCATTTATTCTAAGAACCTAGTAATAAACCAGACAGCTCACACTGATCACTCGTAAGTGAAAGCAAAAATATGAAAGTCTTTTTACTTACATTTTCTCATCTCTAGTAATTTATTGTGAGAGTTCTGGGTAACACACACATTTATCCACAAATACTGCGTTAGGTTTTAAGAAGCATTTTGTACATTCAACAAAAGCTAAAAGCCTGGTACCGTAAAGAAAACTCATTTATGGACTGGATACTTTGCCTCACTCAGCCTCTAATGACAGCAATACTGAATAATGAATGCAGATAAACTTCACTCCCCAGAGACTCTCCGTAATTAGGCTCATCAGAGTCAGGGAGTGGGAGAAGCTCAGTCTCTATGCACCGTGACAGGAGTCCGGTCTGATTGAATCAGGTCTCACCCACACAGGTGAGAGCGTGAACTCACGATGACGCCCGAGTAGTAGCCGCCCACTGTGATGTTCTGCGTCCTGGTGGTCGCCGCCAGGCCGAAGACGAGGATGAGCACAGACACGATGAGCAGCATCACGGTCACGATTATGGATTTCCTCTTCCTCCTCTTGAAGGAACCTTAAAGGGAGCGGATGAGTGAACGTTACCGCCTGCGTCATACACTGTGACAAAAGCAGCCATGGTTATATAATTAGAAGGCGAGGCTGAGTCCACCACAAGCACTGGAGTAATGGAAGTGGGTAGAGAGGCTAAAGAGGCTGGAGTCTCCGTGGCTCTGTCCTCTGACGTTCCTTCACCTCCTCTGCAGCTCGTAAATGATTAAAGATTTACTGTCATGGGGGAAATTTATGCTAAAACAGTTAAAACCTGATTCTACTGCACCAGGTATCAGCTCCATCAACAGGAAATACTAAAAAAAAACTTCTGCCAAACATCTTCTTTACACACATGGTTTAGCTTGAAGACACTGAAACTTTCAGCCACGACTTTGTCAAGTTGTGGTCTGAGCATTGATTGGGTGAATAAATTATGCACACTCGGTGTGTGGTTATCATTTTCATTGTTCTATTGCAGCGCAGGGCTATAATCAGCATCAAGACGGAACCCGAACCCCTGGAAATAACTTTAAATGCCTTGAGGCCGTGTTAAAAATGGTCTCAGGCAATATTCAGAGCTGTTTTGTGAAGCTGGACGTGTAAAGTAAAGTGCTGATGGAGTCAGAAGGGAGCTATTTATTCCTCCATCGCTTCGCTCGACGGCCTTCAGCAACTCCTTATAGAAACACAAGTCACCTCTAGGTCTGGTTTATCAATTTGTGCATATGTGCAGTTGGAGGCCGCGGAGAGAAGGACCTCATCCCTGCTGAATACTGATGCTCAGAATCTGGCTTTTTGTTTTACAACTCAACGCAAGGGCATCACTGCTCACTGACAAGTTTGAGTCACGTTATCCTCCTGCTGCTGGAAAGCGAAGGACGCAGACTCTGAGGTTAACGACCCACACATACATCATCATATACAGTTTTGCAGAGCTGGGAGTTATATTACAATAACAAAGATGCTGTGATGAGACTTCATTTCCTCTGGATGTATTTGCTTTCTCTGTCTGAATTGCTTCATTACACTTAAATTGAATAAATCATGTGGGGGTTTAGCATCAATCAACAATTAATGCTTCTGTTTTGGCATCAGATCACATTCATCTGTTATGAATCACAGAGGCCATAATTAGACGAAGTGTCATAAAAATGCCACACGAGATTCCATGTAAATCACACTGACGCTGTTTATTTTCTCAGTATGTTGCAGAATCACTGTAATCCTCCAAATCAATGCAGCTTTGAAACATCTTACTTGAATTCATAACCTTTAATTTTGTTTATCAATTTATAAAGAAAACTGTCTGTCTATTTGAATTTACTGACATTGAACGTACCACTGTGGGTATCTGCCATATGATGGAAAACTCTGGCTGAACGCAGGCCCCACGGTCACGCGCGTCAACCATTTAAACCCACCGCATAGGTTTTACATAGGTCACACTGAGGCTTCCCACGCTAATACGTCACTCCTCCGTGTCCGTGCAAACAAACAAACTCACGAGTGCAGCGAACTCGCACAGTCCACAGCCCAACTGGCGCCGGGTCCGTCCGCGTGACCCGGCGGGTCGGAACCGCAGCCCGCTGTCCCGTCCCTGTTTTGCTTCGGCTACCTGCAGTGACGCGCTGCGGCCCGAGCCGCAGGAAAACGCGGCGCGCGGCGACGCGACGCGACGCGACCAGCGCTCCCTCGCTCGCGCTCCGCCGCTCCGCCGCCGAGCACCGGCGGCTCGACGCGGAAGCTAGCGGGAGGCTGCGGGGCTCGACGGACGCAGGCTGGCGCAGACGCGGCGCCGACCTTGCGCACACCTACCCATGCTGGTTTCAGACAGGGTCAGCCCGCTGGACTGAAGGCTCGGAGCAGGAGGCATCGTGGCTCCGGGAGGCGGGAGAGCCTAGCTAGTCCCCGGACGGTCCCCTCGCAGACAAACGCAGAAAATAAAGAATCACCCGTCGCTATTAGGCGCTGCGTGTGTGAGGGGGGCACCGCGTAAACCCGTGAGGTAATGGTGCGTTCACTGGCCGTGGCACTTTCTGGCAGCATCCAGTCCCCACGGAGCCAGGGTCCGTGTCGGCCACATCCCCGCAGCCGCCGGTGCGGGTGCGTCTTCCCCGTCTCCGGGTTCACGGTGTGTCGCTGGCTGCCGCCGCCGCGTTCCTCTGTGTGCGCATGTCTCACGCGCACGCGAAATGTAAAGTAATGTGATTACACGCGTTACTTTCGCGGCAGTAACGCGGCTACGCTAACGTTAACACGATGTCTTCTGCTTTTTGCTAGCGTTATTTTCCCGCGTGTTCCACGGTCTCATTACAATAACAAATAACTCCGTGTTACTGTTTGTTTGTCCATTAGTCCGCTATAGCATGGTACAGCTCAAGCCAGAACGCCTTTGTTTATGTCAGTTGGGCTCCAGCAGGTTTATTGTGGCCGTTAAAGGGTTTGGACGCTACATGGCACCATGAGTACAGATTTATGGGCTACTGAAGAAAGACCTTTTATTTCCCTTCAGTCTCCTTCTGCCCTTGATCAGAACCGGACCTCCAGCGCCGCCATGTGCCGCAAATACAGCGTTGCATTCAGGTCCTGTTGGACATTCAGGTATAGTTAAAACCAACGAGCTCTACCTTCACATGCCTTCTACCATCATATTGGATTTAAATACAACCCTTTATTATTTATATCAACTTTTAACAAACCATCTGTTTTTATTTCACATATAACTTAATGCTATATTTGCCCAGCAACTTTTCCTTAGGGACTAAATGTGCCAATTCTGTCCAGACTGACACAGTTCTTTGCCTAAGAAGGATAAAACACTGTGAAGCTTGTTCAGGTTCCCCCAAAACTGTTATTAATAAGCAGCAGTTCTTTACTGCTCCCCAGTGGAAGCTTATGCTTATGTATACACTGCACATCCATGCAGAATGGATGTCAAGCCTCCCACAATGAAAAATGAGTTGGCAGGATCTCTTTATTAAAGTCTGGTACAGTGTTTTCCCTCTTGTCTGTTTGTATTCTCTATTCGAGGTCCCACGTGTTGCACGGACGACACGAGCGCCGGTTCACAAGCAGGTGCGCTAATTGCGCCTCTCATTGGCTCTCGTCCGCAACTCCTCGCGTCTTTGCGTCTTCCTGCGATGCCCTCGCGGCTGAAGGTATGCGCGCAAATCTTGAAGGACGGGATTTTTTTTTTCCATGACGCAATGTCTCTTTTCATGTACGAGAAGAAAGACGCCCCACACCCCCCTCTCTCCCGCTTTTACATGGGGTAACAGAGCGGGACGTGACCGGAGTGCAGATCAGGTCAGGGATGAGGACGACTTGAAGTTCGGCGCAGAGAGTTCATGGTAAGCAGTTACTGCAGGATCTGGCAGCTGGATTACTATGCACGCATGCATGGGAAGTGCCTGATATTTACCGTCTGTAATATGTCCCGCATCAGACACTCAAGCAACAATAAAAAAGTTGCACATCGTAACAAAACGCTCCATTCGTCCCTCATTGTCTTTGTGCAGGCGCAGTATTCCGCTGCACGGACAACAGCGTCCTGTGTTGAGATGCGCTATAAATATTGTGTTGGGGCTTTTGCTTCAGCCCGAGCCAACCTGCGCAGACAATGGCTGATGGTGTGCGTGCACAGAATGCGGTGCTGTGCAGCCAGGCCGCTGCCAAAACGTGTGTGGGACCATTAAAAAAAAGCACTTTATATCCCACCCCCCGTTTCTCTCCGTGCAACGTTCATTCACTATGATGCGCGGTTAGTTGAAGGAGGTTCTTCACACGCGGTCCCCTCTGCATGCCTAAAACTTTCTAATGAAACCCCCAAACACTTTTTGACGAATACAATTTTTTCTCTAGGGGACAAGAGGACTTTCGAAATATTAATCTGCGTTTTTACTGAAAAAAAAAACTTTAGGTATGTCAGAGTTTTAGACGAGATTAATTCTGGAACAGCACGTATTCCATGCGTATTTCTGGAAACCGTCGAACTTGACTTGGCGGTGTGTGTCTGTGAGTCAAAGAGCACAGTAGATGTGAGCGCTTTTAACAAGTGTCTTTCCGTTCTCTGAAGAACATGGAGCCCGGTTCCACAGAGGGAGGAGCTGACGAGACGCTGCCTAAAAATCACCCAGCAGGTCCTGTAAGTGCCGACATTAATTAAATAAATACCTCCTCAATCACATTCCTCACTGGAGCTGACGCCCCAATTATCCACTAAGTTGTTATTAACTCCGCAACAATGGCTCTTTGTGGACAAAATACTCTAAAAGCATATTTAATCGAATATATTTAACGTTCGATTATCTTCTCAAGCCTTTATGCGTGAAATAGCAGTTTAACGACAGTCCGAAGCCTGCGGCTCGTCTGGGATCTGTGATGCTGTGAGTCAGTGAGTAACATCTGGCTGTGAGAGTGACCCTCCAGCTCCGCTGTCTGCAGCTGCTGCTCCAAGCAGGAGGGTCTACTCACAGGAGGTCAGCTCTCCCAATGAGTGCCAGAAAGGTCACCAGCGGGTTTATAATTTGCAGAAACGGGGGACCGGACCATCAGTGTGTTTAACATGCCGAGCCCTCTCTGGCATTTCAGATTATCGGTCAAAGTCGGATCAGAAGGCATGACATTTTTTTCCCGGTGACTTGAACAAAGACAATAGATTGACTGCGGACCTCGGCAAATCAGATGATGTGTGGTGAGGGCCTTTTCTCTTCTTCTTCTTTCCACCAGCCCGCCAAAGTAATACTCAAACATGGCCAAGAGCTGGAGGAAGAGCAGGAGGAGTTGGCGGAGCACCAGCCGCTGGAGCAGGAGGACCTGAACTTCGAGAGATGGAAGCGCAGGCCGTTACCCAAGAGGACGCTCCACCAGAAGATAGACGACTTGAAGAAATACCTGTGGAATGCGGAGACCAACGAATTCATGGGTCGCTCTGGAAAGAGCTGGAGTGAGTTGGCGAGAGAGCGGTTGTGTGTGGATTGGATGCTTGAGCTTTTATTTTGTAGTGCGTGTGTTAAATAATGGCAGATGCCACATTCCACTTAGTCATTTTGAAGGGCAGATGTGTTGTTAAAATGTCTTTAAAAGATGCATTCAGGGCAGTTTATGGCTGAGGAGAGTCTGTGCAGTCCAGTGTGTGTGCGTGTGTGTGTGTGTGTGTGTGTGTGTGTGCGTGCGTGTGTGTGTGTCCGTCCGTCCTCATGCTCAGTGTTGACATAGGTGCATGGACGATTCAGAGTGTCCCGACAAAAACAGACTGCCTGGGGACGTATCCCCAGCGGGAGTGCAATGTTCCGGGCCTCGCATTGGCCAGGAATCACATTCCTCCACATCTTACCATGCTCTCCGCAGACTCTTTCCCAAAGCCTCTGCGACCTCATCTCTGAACTCAACAGTAAAACATGTAGAGATGCTCTTGTATTATTTTTTTTTCCTCCACAGAGCCGACGGCCCAAACGCAGCCTCGGCTGCAGGCAGGCCCGTTTTGGCGGAAGCGTGTTTTTGCCCGGGGTTTGTTGAGTCAATGATGATGGAGCAGCCTCTTAGTATTCCAGGGTCGTTGCCGTGTGACGCGGTTCTGCAGCCCCCCCCCCCCTCGGCTCCACGCTACACAATAGCAAACATGATCCGACTGAGTGTGGGGAGAATACCCACGAAAAGTGTGCGCCGGACCCCCGGCTCATTTCAGCCGCATAACCAGTGCGCACACTTGCAGAGGAGAGGGGGCCCCATGTGTCCGCCTGAGACGGACCCCGAGTTGGAGTCTGCGCTGTGTGTTCTGTGAGACGAGTGTGCCACAGAGGACACAATGCCAGAGTGGGGTGATTGGGGCTCCTTGGAGCTGGCCGGGCCTCTATGGCTGCAAAAGACCTTCACTACGATGGCAACCGGAGGTTCACAGTGTTCCTGAGTGAAAGGACGGCTGGGAGAATTCTCACTGAGCTCGAACAGAAAAGCCTTTGTGGCTCCGGGGATGCAAGGCTGGCTGGAGTTAGTCCTCTGTGAAATTGCCCGCAAAGCAAAAGCCATTTAATTTAGGACACGTTTAGCTTGATTAGTTGCTAATGGAGTGTTGATTGAAACATGCAGGACAATGCGAGTTCTCAGGGGTTCCTTTGTCGCAGGCTCCTCAGCTCAGTTCGGTGGATTTGATATAAAAATGACTGCAGTAATGTGCAGGTAACCAAATTAGTGGCCAACGTGGGGCCGTAGCTCAACTCCACACAGTCTACACAGTCCGAGCAAAGCTGGAAAATGCTCAGTCCATCATTTTCCTCCAAACGCATCATGATTTGTTTGTTGTTACGTAAGACGTCTGCTCCAGAAATAAACCTAATGAGAAACTTTGCTTTTCCTTCTCAGGCCTCATCCTCCTCTTCTACGCTGCACTTTATTTGTTTCTTGCAGCCATGTTTGGTGGCTGTATTTTTTGCCTCATGTGGTCCATTAGTCCCTACCATCCGACCTACAACGACAGAGTGATGCCACCAGGTAAACGCAGCCCACGGCTCCGCTCCTCTTGGCTCCGCTGACCCCAGTTGACCTCGTCTGTGTCTCCACCTGGCAGGTATGACGATGGCCCCGCACCTGGAAGGCCACGACATCGCCTTCAACGCCTCCGATCGCAAATCCTGGAGGAAGTACGCCCGGTCTATGGATGAATATCTAAGACGTGAGTCAGGAGGGGTCATCTTGAATATTAGCAGGGGGGGCAGGCGTGCTGGGAGTTAATCCCCAGCTTCGCTACCTTTGTCCCATTTCTCCATTTGAATCCTGCAGGGCATGCTGGGAAGGGAAGCCTCTTTGTAGAGAGAGTGCAGCCATTCACAGCTTTTTTTTCCTCACACCCCTCTTTTGTCAAGCTTCCTTAACCAGCGGCCGTTGCAAAGCGTTTTGTATGCCCTGGTCTCTCATTCCCCCACTTCCTTCTCCCCTCGCTCTCCATGTCCAGAGTATAACGACGCCGCTCAGGAGAGGAAGAATATTCCCTGCACACAGGACCGATACTTCATGCAGGACAACCTGGAGGAGAGCGCCGAGCGCAAGGCGTGTCAGTTTAAGAGGTCCTGGCTGAGGGAGTGCTCGGGGCTCAGCGACCCCACCTACGGCTATAATGTGGGAAAGCCGTGCATCCTCTTTCGAATGAACCGGGTAAGATGAGATGAGACGCCGAAACCTGTTCAACGTATGCACGAACAACACAAGAGGCCAAACAGGGCGTTACTGTGACATCTAGTGGCCATTGCATAGAGATGAAGATACGTACCATGACTGCTACCATACTGTATGTTAACCTAGTCAGCAGCAACTATAAAACCCTTTATATATAAACCAGATCAGGTTAAATGTATTTTTCTGTATTCATCCTGAATAATGATGTTGCTTTTACTTTCCAATAGATTCTTGGATACTTACCTGGGCAGGGCAAACCCATAAATGTGACCTGTGGAGTCAAGGTACAGCTTGTTTTCACTAATAAGGAATTTGCATGAAGTTGTGTCATGTTTACATCCTTGCACATACAGTTTATCTTTTTTTTAGAGAGGACCACCAGAAGCTTTGGGACAAATTCAGTTTTTCCCTAAAAGCGTTTTCGACATGAAGTACTACCCGTACTACGGAAAGCTCAGACATGTGAGTGAAGGGTTCGTATCTGTCTAGAATAGCGCCGCTCTCTGTTCCTAATGTCCGCCTCTCCTCTGCAGGTAAACTACTCCTCTCCGGTGGTGGCTGTGCGTTTTATGGGGGTGCAGACCGACACTCCCATCACGGTGCAATGCAAACTGAATGGAAAAGGGATCATCAACGATTCGCCCACTGATCGCTACCTGGGCAGCGTCACCTTCTCCCTGGAGGTGGGAGCGTAAGGCAGAGGCCAGCAGGATGCTTCAGTAACCACGTGGCAGGAAATTATACGAGTAAAAAAATTACGTTGAACCATCGTTTTCCATTAAGTATGTGATTTCCCTCCCCTCACCTTTCACTTTAATATCATCTTCTGCTGTGAAATTCCTCTTACATTGCTGTTGTCTCTCGTCGTACCTTGAGTGTCCTACTGGCACCTGCAGCCACAACATTCAGTTCTGAGCACAAAACGAAGTGCCTGGAGCGAGTTATCGATTCAGATCCTGGTGTTTTGTAATGAATAGTGAGATTAATCAAACTAAATCACACTCTGCCCAATACTTAGCATTTCTGGCTATGCAAATCAAATTATGACCTAAAACATTAAATAGTGATTAGAGATACTGTTTGTCAGGTTAGATTATGGTTTGTTTGAACATTTTGTGGCAAAAGCATACTAATTTGTCTTGAATTGTATTTTTCAAACATGTATATTTTAAGAATTCAAAGAAGTATCATGCAAACACTGAAAGCAGGACTTGTACTGTACTTACACAGTAAACAAAGTATAATAAATCACTGCAAATAGATGATTACTATATTTTTATTGAATAGAGCAGAATTATACATTTACGATAAAGTACCACAAGCCACAACTCGCGCTCATTTGTAAAAACATTTGCTTCCGAAAATGAAATACTACACAAGACTGATCAATAAAGAGACATCCTGTACTGTGAAATAGTTGTGAAACGTCTTGTACCATTTTAAAAAGTAAAACTATTTTGTTAGTATTAACCTGCTTGAACTGTTCTACTAAACCTGGTGTCAATGCTGTATTTATTCCTATTTTAGGTCTTATAATAAATACAATGTTCTGATATTTACTGTAAGTTTTCTTCCATGTGGAACTGAAACATGTATTGTTTACTATATTACATCAATGCAGGTCTGCCATTGATTATACCATGATAATGAGAAGCTATCAGAAAGGTGGTGACGCTACCATAAGTTTTTCACAGAAGTCAGTAAATTTCGGTTAGAGACATTTTAGTGGCAGTAAAACATGTTGAAACTTGCAGTAATATGTGAAGTCCACATGACCCAGCGTGGCTGCTGTGACAGTCATGCCTCTGTGAACCATTACAGGCTGTAAAAAGCCTCCCGCTGATCAAAGTTGAATGGCGAGTTCAACTACGGGGCTGTTCAGCAGTGTGAAGGTTTACAGCAGTCACCTTTGCATGAAGTCCCATGACAAAACTCACCTCCCAATTTACGGAACCCAGACTGGTGAAAAACCACAATGATACGAAAACAAGAACTCAGCTTTATTTAATTTGTTCCCACTAGGTTTTAAACAAGCTCGTCAAGTCACATTCTTCATCAAACTGAGACAAGCTTCGAGCGAGTGACTGTGAGGTGCACAACAGAAAGGCACGGCCCTGTCGGGAGTCCACTAACCAAAACACATGGACGACCACAAAAATGACATGATGTAACTGTTGATCATTCCTCAACTGAACAGGTTCTTCTCTTGATGTTACATCAATAATTAAAAGGAAGTGCAAAGTTCTTAGTTAATCAATATTAAGTGTAAACCATTGTGTATGCGCTTGGATGAAATTTTAAACAGAGCCAAGACTCATTATCAGTCCTCACGAACACAAGATTATGAATGACACTGGAATTAAAACATTAAACAGTCATGTCAATCTCAAGGACAAGTGCACATTAAAAAAAACAATCCAACTTGAGTATTAAAACCTAACACCACCACAAAAGCTGGTCCCAATGCTGGTAGTGTCTTACGTTAGTGTCCCTTTGATAAAGCTTCCATTAATTTCATTCAGCCTTTAATAAAATGTTGAAGAATGTTAGGAAGATTGAAGAATAAGCATGGATCTATCGTTTTAGCTTGCTCGTACATTCACGTCATCAAAAATCAACGTCCTTTATTCTATACAAGAGAGTAATTTACACACATACTATAATACAGCACAGAAGAAGAGAGAAAAAGCCTCTGTGTGGTGGGAGGAGGTGGGCGGCTACTTACAGCCAGAACATGCAATCTAGAATCAAATGATGCAATATCCACTATAAATGTTTGGTAATTGATTAAGTCATTAACATCAAAGCAAAACAAAAAGGAAACCACTGGCAAGGCTGCTGGGATCTAGTTTAAACTGGGTGCAAGAAATAAGCTGAATTTGATTCTGGGAGACGCTGCCTCACATGAAACGGAAAATAAAAAAAAAGCAAAAAAAAAAGTTTAAAGCATAAACTTGGGCTGTTTTTGATGCAGTGACTGGCAGGAGAGGGAGTAAGAAGGTGCTTTTAAAAAGGAGTGTGAAGGTGGAGAGGGTTTGATAAGCAGAAGCAGCCGAGCTGTATTATACAGACTGGTAGCCAGTGCGACTCTTCCTCCGGCCAATCAGGTAAGAGATAAGCACAAGGATGATTAAGAAGCTGAGCGCCACGCCCACTGCAATGGGCACCAAAAAGCTCAAATCAGAGTCCAGGAAGCATTCCTCAGCTGACAGACAGAAAGAGGAAACAGGGACAGCAGGTTAGTGGCCGAGTCAGCAGAAAACACCACACACACGCGCACACACACACACACACACACACACACACACACACACACACATAAAGGACGCAAAAGGTTAGAGGAAGAGGGACAGCAGCCAGAAAGAGACCTGATGAAAAGTGGAACCAACTACGTAAACACAAGATTAGAGGAAAGGATTATTATACAACACAAGCACCGATCACATATATACATCAGCATATTAGTGTCTTCTGTATCAAGTTGGAGCAAAATAAAGACAAGAACTAAAAAAGGAAGTGTGTCTTTAAATAAAAAGAATGGAAACAGATGATGTTAATTCAGCTTCACCAAACAGAACAGTAGTAGGTTAGATTCAAAAAGGTGGACTAAATCTAAAGTAGCTTTATACTTTAAAGCTGAATCATTCCTTTAGGAGTAATGGATTGGCAGACACCATAACAACACTACACCAATCCAACACATTGGCAAAAGGTTATCAATTACTCAAAGGCAGCGATTCACCACATATTTCTGTCTTAGCAACAAGTTTAACTAGAAAGACTCGTAGCCAGTGGCCATGTTTCTTTTTCTCCCGATGAAATAGGCCACCACAACGATAAGAATGAGAACAGTCAGGGCAACTCCAACAGCTATGGGGACAAGGAAGCTCTCTGCATCGCCCTGGCAATCCTCAGCTAGACGGGAGTGAAGAGAGCAAAGGGGTGAATGTCATAGAATAAAAAAAATTAAGGAAAAGTATAGTTAATACATGAGTAGCAGGATAAGAGGAGGACCCCAGTAACCAAGAGCATGGGGCATTGTAGGGTTGTTCAGTTTCACAAAAAATAAACAGTCAAGTGTCCAAGACAAATTACTTTTTATTTGCATAAACTTCAAATAATAGAGCCCCACTCCAGCCTCAAGCAGTTTGTAATCCAACTCAGCATAGCTAGCTGAAGAACAGAGATGCAGCACAACACACGCCTACGGTTAACAAGGTGGTCTTACAGTAAAAATTCCCTTCGCTGAACATGTCTGTGCTATTCTCAACCAGAGAAGGACTACCAACCAAAAATTACCAGAGTGTTTTTGTTGTGAACAAGGCACAGATCAAGGGGCTAAAACAACACATCACAGTTATACTGTGCTGCAAAACCATCTTCATGAAAAGGCAACAGAGTGAGCAAAGCTACAGAGGACAGCAACAAGCATAAACCACGAGTCATGATTCAGAGCTAGTTTTACTCAAACGTACAAAGTCCTGGAAATGGAAAAAGGTCATTTTATAAGCATAATAAAACTGCATGCAGACTTGATTTCCAAGCTAGTTCACTGCCTACATAGTACCAGCACTAAAGAGTTAGACCAACACACAACACGATGCAAGGGCTACGCACCAATTTACACCAATTACCATGTGCCACATTTTCTATCTTTACAAAAATATACTTTCTGGGCCTCATCCGTTTCCCTGACACAGCTTCCTTCTGACCTGCACTAGCTCCCTGAAGCCTTTTAGGTTCTTAACTGATGAAGCTCTGCACCAAAAGAAAAAAAAAAAAACGCCTGTTATCGGCTTTGTCTATTTCAACAGGAGGCTGTCAGTTTCTCCAGCGAGGCCAATCAGTGTGTGATGGCAGCTGACAACATACACAATTACTTTTCAGGAACTGGACAATAGGTCTGCTATCGCACACCTGTCTGTACACTACATATGAAGCTGCAGCAGGAGAAGGTTAGATAATTAGATGTGCTGGTTCTTTACTTATAGGGAACCAGGGTGGAAGCGACACCAACAGGATACAGGCTTAAACGTCAGATTTATCCAACGTGACGTCTACAGCCTTGGCAAAATACAAAGACTGCTCTTAGTGCATTGTTGTGCAAGTATCCTTGTTTCAGAACTGTCCGTGCTGCTGAAAGTGAATACCTACAGTACTCTCCCTATTTCTCCTATTTTGTAAACCTAATGTCAAAAATCTTTTCATTTTCCAGCTGAAACTTGTGCAAATATAGACAAGCATTTTGACGTGGGAGAGCAGGAGAAGAACAGATGCATTTATTACCACTAACCAAGGCCTCGCTGCTGGGATGGCAACGAGCTCCTCTAAGGTCAGCTCCACCAGGCTTCTACTGCTCTGCCACGGAAACGCTTTGCATGGAAAAGCCTATTAAAGTTTAACAACTGATTGATTGATTGAAAGCACATAATCAGAACAATTACTTGGATGTTTCTCCTGCTCTACAGGGGTAAACACAAACCAAATCATATTTCCTTTTTCAACTTCCCTAATGGAATAGACCTATTCATTCTAATGAATTTCTTTAGAAGGAAGCTGCTTCAACACATTTGTGATTAAAAGGAATTTTTGCTTGAACGCTGTGAAAACAATTGTTTTAAAAATCAAAAATTAATTAGAAAGAAAAAAATGCACAAAGACAAAACAGAAAAAAACAAGGGGAATGTTTCTAGAGCAAATACAGGATCCGAAAAACTGATTGTCATGTTATGCTATAAATAATGTTATTTTTACCACTAATGTTAACGTGGAAGTCTAGCAGTATCAGCATCGCTCAAGTGCATGCCAAAAAAAGTAAGGTTTTCTGGATTTTGCATTTGCTCATAAATTTAAAAAACAAAAAACAAAAAACAAAAACAAAAACACACATCTAGAAAACAAAAAGGGAAACAAACTTTGTGGGAAGACAAGTTTGGTCCTTGACAGTAACACCAAGCCTCTGTCTTCACATGGATTTTACACTATTTTTCAGGGCACATAGAGGGAGGTACTCAATTCATGTCTCAAAATGTCACGACTAAAATCTCACTGGCAAGGTGTATTTTGGATTAAAATTCTTTAGTGTTTACGTTTCCAATTTAACACACGCACATTAAATTCAAGGACCAGGCTTGGGAGTCCCACCATCTTTCAGGGTTGATTTATAGGGTCTGGTATCCAACATAAGTCTTTCTTCGACCAATCACGTAAGCGATCACTACAACGAGAATCAAGCCGGCCAGAACAGCGCCAACAATGATTGGGATTAAGATGCCGGTGTCATCCATTGAACATTCATGGGCTGCAGATAAAAAGAAAGTCAGTCAACAGGTGGAACATTGATTCTATTTTTTTGATCAACACACATGGTCAGAACATGTGCGTTTACAAGAACAAAACACAATCTCATTTGAAAGAAAAGCTTTTGTTGATAGCTGAAGCTGTTATACAAAAGGAAGAGATTGGGTGAGGGATCACTTAGATCACAGCAATTAATGAGGATAAACCTGGAAGGGATTTGATCACAAAATGGTAAATGTTGTGTTCTAAAACCGTGCATTCTAAAAATCACACGCACACGCACACGCGCTTTGCTTTCTATAGCTATTACTTAGAAGCATACCTAGATCGGGATCACGTCAGTTGTGTGTTGAGAGAAGAAGAGAAACCTACCTGTGCTGAAAACTCCTTTCTGGACGTTAAAGGGCTGCACTTGTAGGTTGAAGGTGTAGAGGTTGAGCTCGTCAGTGATGGTGTAGTTCTGCTCCTTGTTACACATGTAGGAGCTGCCGACAGCAGCCTGCCACAGACTGAGGTTGGTGTTGATAAATTGCACACCTTAAAAAAAAAAAAAAAAAGTTAAGACACATAAGGAAGTACAAGGAACATCATCTTACCAGTGTGATGCCCTGGGATACAGATCTAGATGTGATTATTCCAGTTACCTTTAATGGTGACATTGAAAACGTGTAGGCTGAATTTCTTGGTGTCCTGTTAATAAATAAAAACAGAAAAAAAAACATGAATACGGGAAAGTTAGTTTAAGAAGATTCTATTGAAAATCCCACCTTGGCAATTACTCAATCACAGTTGCCCAAGGTTAAGCTATACAAATAGATCCTGGAAAACCAAGCTCTCTTACTGTTGATAGTTCCGGACAAGATGTAACCGATATTATGGATAGCAAAGATGGGGAAGCACTGATCTCTAGTAAATCTTTACATTTTAAGCTAATATGGGGACAATTCACCACTTACACTGAGGAAGGTGAACACAACGGTCATGTCATTCGATACCAACACCAGCTCACTGCTGTTGGTTCCACATGATCCAGAGGCTTGGGTTGCATTGGGCTCAAGGTTGATCTCCTGGTATTTCTACATCCAAGGGAAAAAAAAAAAACGACATAACCAATTACTCAGCCAAACTACTCTGTAAATGACAGAACATTACAGGATTACGGTGGTATAGTTTGTTGCTATTGAACACACCTGTCCTTGTCTGTAACCAATTCGCAGACCAAAGTTGGCCAACAGACAGGCTGTGCTGTTGGCCCCAAGGCGATATTCCCCAGTGGAGGGTGTGGGAAGGGTTGGGGTCGGGGTGGTGGGTGGAGGAGTGGGAGCGGAAGTGGCGTTTGTGACGGGAGTGGTGGGAGCAGCAGTTGTTGTGGGTAAATCAGCCCTGCAAGATGTTACTATGGAAAACCAAAACATGATAAGAAACAGCAGAAGATCCTGGAGCCAGGATGAGATGTGAGACTCATTCGCACTTACTGTTTTCACTCCTGCTGCCGTTGGTGACAAAAGCTTGTATTAACACGTCTGACAGCGTCATGTTGACCGAATCAGCCTGAATCAAGTCCTTACTCTTACACGAGTAGCAAGTGTTCAAGCCTACGTCTGTTATGTCAGGTTTTGCAGTCACAGACTTTGTCCCTAAAACACATTCAAAACACACTTTTAGTACTACACGCTTTTTCCACTGTATTTATGCTGTAAGGTGTACAACTTGCCAGTTCCGGTAGCGTTTGGAAAAAGCAGAGTGTCACTGAGATTGTAGCCAAAGGTGATGGTGTCTGCTTGGTAGTTCTTTCCAAGCAAAGTGAAGTTCACCGTCCAGGAGTGCCCAGCTCCAAAGTCGAGCTTCAGTGTTGAGCTTGAGTTTGAGGCACATGTACTTTCATTGCTTTTGGCAGTTTCAGGAAGTTGAAATGCAGCTATTTTAGTCTGAATAACAAGAAAGTGTAAACATAAGTATACAACAAAGTTTTAAACTTCACAGGTCCAAAAAAACAAACAAAAAAAAAAAACAAAAACAGATGGAGTGTTTTGGCACTGTTCACATTCTGCAAACTTTAAAATATTAAATGCAATCCACAAATTAGCAAAGACACAAATATCGAACAATTTTTCTCCATATAAAAAGGTCTGGCCACTCGAAAGCATGAACCTTGGGTCTTTAAAGGCACATAAATTACCAGTAATGTTTGAATGATTAGGGTCATGGTCTTTTTCAGCTTTATTGAGCTTGTCCACATTTATCCACAACACAGTGTTCTATAGGTATGTTTTCCACAACATCAGCTTATAAATATTGTGTATGACCCAAAAAGAAAAAAAACTCAAGAGTGCTGTTCATATTTATAGGGACTTTACAATTCTGTGATTCTCCTTTAATTTAGTTTAAGAAAACTAACTAGTGAAGA
This sequence comes from Betta splendens, assembly GCF_900634795.4. Taxonomy (NCBI): domain Eukaryota; kingdom Metazoa; phylum Chordata; class Actinopteri; order Anabantiformes; family Osphronemidae; genus Betta; species Betta splendens. The sequence goes on along the minus strand of NC_040890.2, from coordinate 14,608,228 downwards.
AAGAACATAACTGCAGGATATGCACCAGGAAAACAAACTATCTGAAATGCTGAACAGCACAAATCTAATTGTTTTGTTGAGAATCTCCCCGTTTTCCTGTTCCATGGTGACATGAACTTCCCTTGGGCTGTCTGGCAGTCACACTGTTGTGGTAGGCTGATAAGGATGCAGCATTCTGTTGCTTTAACTTTACAAGCACTTTCCTTGAAATAATGGAAATATAACAATCAAAGCAGAACTCACCTTCCCTTGGCCTACGTCATATGGGACAGAGAAGTTGACTTTTAAATTGGCGTAGAGGCACAACTTGTCCGCTTTATTTGTGACATTCACCTCAATGCCATGCGAGAGCTGTAACACTGCAAAGAAAAACAAAAGAATCTCATGCTAGCAAATACTCCAAAACGTTATAAGCAAATGACATGGAGTGTAAAATGACTCTCCCTGTGTGATTAATCAATCAATTAATCCATCCATCTATCATCATCATCATCATCATGTGACCTGATTGTGTCACATAGCGATACTTAAAAGCTTTATTTATTTATTTATTTTTAAAATGGGACCTAAATTAATTTAGTTTTCCTTATACATTAGAAATACTTTACTGCAAACTGACTGAAGTAAACAAGAACAAATTTCAGAAGTGGCGTGAGGAGACTTAGGCATTCGAGACTTTTAAAAGTGCTTCAGGAAATTATATACAATTTAACTCTATTGAGGCCAAGGTCCATTCAGAATATTTCAGCCTATATTAACCTGACTCAGACTCTCAGGTGTCACGTCATAGTCCTCCACCGAAAGTCATTTTAGCAAACATATGCACACTTTAACTGTGGATTACGAAAAATTATTTAAAATAAACAAAAACCTACATAACTAGAGTAAGCGGTTGTTATTTTTTTTTTCAATTTAGTTGCACTGCGTGGATAGGCTAGTTAGTGCTAAAGCTGGCCTCAAGTCTTCGAGTTGGAAGGTAAATCACTTCACTGGCTTAAATCTCTTGTTAGTGACGAAAGTATTAGACTTTATTGCTTTGTTACGATATGTTCACTGTTTGAGGTTTTCCAGACATTTTTGTCAGGTTAGCTACTTAGCTAAATTACGTTGTTAGCCAAACTTGTGTCGTTATAGGTGTACAGTCACGTGACCACTTAGCTACTGTAAACCATTAGCTGCCACTTATGCTAACTGCTTTTGCAGGTTCAGTGTTTCTGCATTTCATATTACGCCAATGACGCCATAAACACGTTTTTACACCAATATTTACCTGTATTTGAAGCTTGACATTGTCTAGCAGCCGGTTTAAACTCGGGCGGTTTCGGTACCCCCCCGTAACGCTAACGCTTCGTTCAACTTCGGCTTTCAAAACAAGAGTTGTTAGCAGTAAGCTAACAGCTAATTTGGTTACATCATAAAAAACAGCTAGATACCTACTTTCGGGGTATGTTCGTTTTCTTACACTGTCAGAAAACGCTAGCAGTCAAAAAAGACTTTATTAAGTACAGCTTTGGAGCCGTACACTATAACCCGCTGAATGCTTTCCAATATTGTGTTGTTGACGTAGTTAACAATTAGCATTCAAGCTAAGCTAGTGACGTTAGCAAAACACCACGGACGGTTTGGCTCTCAAAAGGTGAGCCGGCGATGCCTCGTAAAATAAATGCACACTACAAAAGCGCATTTGCCCCAAAATCGAAATAACAATGACAACCAACACATATTTTTGTAATTCCCGCAGCATTTATCTCCGACCCAACAGCACAAGGCCGGGGAAACGTTAGCTTAGCCCCAACTTTAATCACGTCACTTCTAGGAAGCCTAGTCAATTTTCTATCACTATTTTAAGACCGGCTCCGTGATTATTTACTGTAACGATACGTACCTATTCCATAGGAGAGCAACAAAACAAATGCAGCATGTCGGGACATGGTCGCCTGTTAGTCTGGGTTGTCGGACACCAGAGACTGTGGAAAAAGACTGACAGAGTCGCTCAGTCAGCTGTGTTTGGGACGCAGCCGAACCTCCACCGACAATACCAGGAAATGCAAGTCATATGACCGAGGCCCGGGAGGAGTGGCTGCGTCTGACTTTAAACCTCCCCTTTGCATGGTTAATTAATGCAAGGTTTCCATTTTCGATCCTGGGAATTCTGTTAATGTGTAATAGTTTTGCAGAACACGCTCACGCATGCGTTGAAACAGTTATTTTAATCTGAAGCAATAAATCTAACAGACTCATACAAACAAGGGCTTGTCTGCTCAATCATGATCCCCGTATGTTTTGAAGCAATCCGCTCCTATTCCAATTCACCCCAACTTTTCAACACAAGCCTCATCAGAGACTTGCAAAATAAAGAGAGAAAAGAAAGAAAATAGTGTAGATGTGGCCTGGCGCCACAGAAGATGGACATATGTGCTTTTGTGCTTTTAGTATATTTTCTAAGGGTTAACAAAAAAACTAAAAAGCAGCTTACTGTCAGAGGCGATCATTTAAAATGTCACTTTTGTTAAGAATGTACAAAAGCATACAAGAAAGTAGCAAATGGGCAACAAATGCATGTACTCGTACAACTGAAGTGTCTCAGCAGCTTGAATAAAACTTTTAACAAAATAAGTGCTGTTCCTTTTTTGGCACAAACTCTACTTTGCTTTGTGTTCTTGATCACAGGTTTGTCAAACAGCTACATGACCTCAGGAATTATTCGACTTTACTGCAGAGTTTTCAGTTTCTCATCTTCTCTAATTTGAATGCAAGTCCCATAGTCCAACATTTGACACCAACTAAAGAAACAAGCATAAGTTTAATTTTTTTGATCCTTTCTCTCCGTGTAGTACATATAGAGCATCGTTAGGTGTGTCAGCATTGGGATAGTGAGTGAACAAAAAGAAAACTGACTTGATAACAAAAAATGACATTGATTGAAACTATGGACAAAGAAGAATCTAAGTTTGAAAATAAATATTTTTTCTCTCCATTAAAAAAAAAGAGAAAACAGAACATCTGTGTCTTCTTTGTCTGTCCACTGTAGCCCAACACTCTCAGAGGCACTGAGAAACATGGACAATATTCTCTTTTCAATGGGCATGCACATCCACAGGATCCCAAGACCCCTGACAAACATCCTGTGGAGCAGTATCCATTCACTTGTCGGTCGCTGGGTTGAAGATGATAATGATGAACATCCACTGGAGTAAAAGATTTAGAGACCGATCATTCAAAACAGCTTTTCAACCTGATTGGACCATGTCACTTTTTTTCCTTTAAGCCACATAGTTGTACTGGTTGGAGTTCTCCTTGTCACGTTCCATGTAGTCCCTGTCAATGAGAGACTCTATCCTCTTCTTTAAATCAGCAGGCTGAAAGGAAGCAGAGAGGTCAACACACATGCCAACCTTTCTAAACACTTGTTACTGCCTCACACTTCTGTGGAGGTAACAAAATGAGTTGGTTGTTTGTATCACCTTGACAGGGAATTTGAGCTGGTTGTACACCTCAGACATCAACAGATTATGGCTCAGAGTCTTCCTCATCTTCATGATCCGAACAATGGCAGCATCAATCTGATACTGACGATCTTGGAAGACCCTCTCTGTGGTGCTGGCTTGCTCCTCAACCTGTAGTAAATGATGTCAGTCAAAATAATTTAAGCAATGTCGTAAAAAAATAAATAAATAAATAAATAAATTATATATATATATATATATATATATAAAATAATTTAAACTACTCTAAGACAGTACCGTTTCTTTCATCTGGATCTGATTTATTTTGATTCTGAAGAGCTTGTGTTTGAAGTCATCATTGCAAGAAAACTTGTCTCCATCCTCCACATCTTTGCTTTTTGGGAGTTTTGTGAGAACGCGTGCTTTTCCACAAGCAAGTGACTGCAGCGTCCTACGCAGTTCACTGTCCTCTGTAAAACAATATACAATGTAAAAGGGACGTAATGAGCTCCCACCACAACATTAATGTGTTTGCAGTTAAGCTCTCAGTTAAATGGATGATACAAACCTATTCCTGTTGCAAGTTTGATCTCCTCCAGGGTGAACTCCTCTCCTTCATTAAACATGAGTAGCACAAGTGTTTGAAAAAGTGAGACCTGGAGCTCCTTCTTGCCCTGTTGTGAAATAAATAAGTAAATAGCGTTTACTCTACTAAATTATCAGAAATCAGTAGGGTTAGGGTTATTAGTTATTTGAGAAGTTATTTACCTCCTTAAATTCAGCTTTTAAGACACAATGGCCTAGTGTTGACTGCCACTGCAGCTTCCTGCCACTGTGTTTGCCCAGGTAGAATGTCTTGAAGATCTCTTGCAGTCGCACCATCTGGATAAAAATAATAAACTTATTACCTAATAACTTATTAAACAAGAAATATTACAACAAGAATGCTCTAAAAGTTAAAATATCTGCTCAGCACCAACCTCAGGAGGCAGGTGCACTTCCATTGGGATGTAGGTCGGCCAGTATCCCATAGTGAGGATGTTCACAGTCAGCTCAATGTTGCCAGGGATGTTTTGGCACTGCATATACTACACAAGGAAAAATGAAGTGTGTGATATGAAGAACTGCCAGTAATAATCTGAAACACGGGATATGCATAGAATACAAAGGTTTCTAACACCCTTCATCAGTCTGGCCTGCTGCATCTTCTACATCGGCTCTTACCTGTTTAAACTGCACCATGATGTCTTTAGAAAGCTCCATATCCTTGAACATGCCCTCGAGTTTGCTGGTGAATGCTGCTCCACATTCTGAGAAAAGGCCAAACGGTCATGTCAGTATGTATTGGCATACAGTCGTTCTTGGGGTGTGCTGAGAGTGTTGACATGTGTTAAAGGTTAAACTGACCATGTTTCAGCTTCGATAACATTGATTTCTCAGCATCCACAGAGGCACTTTTTCCAACCAGCAACCTCTTGGCCAGATCCTTTTTGTAAAAGGCCTCAAAAACATCTTTTCCTACAATTAAAAAAACAAATGTTACATTAACAAATAAGAAACATCTACACTGAAGCAAAATTGAAAGTAAAGTACGTACCATAAATAAATCTAAAGATAATCATGATCTTATCCAGCATCTTCTCCAGTTCCTCATCTGTGGCTTCTTTGTTTCCTGCTCTTAATTTAGAATCCACATGTTTTGCTATAAACAGAAACATTATTACTTTTTGTGTTTGTTATTTTATTATCTAGGTTGTTTACTGACACTGTGACTGGTATAAATCACAAAAAGCACTACTGACCTATGAGCTCTGCAGGTTTATTTGGCCGTTTGTTGATGAATGTTTCAAAGGCTTCCTTCATGGCATTTACAAACTTCTCATTCTTCATGAAGCAGATGTCAATGATGTGATCAACCTTGTCTTTGAAGTCCAGCAACTCTTGCACCATAGTTTTGTCTTTTTCAGGATTGATTACGATTGTACTTCCAAATGCCTAATGGTTGATTTTAGGACATTGGAAAACAAATGGAAAATAAACATCAATTTTAAGAGCTCAGAACCGACATCCTTTATAAGTTTTATACAATACCTTTATGTACTCTATCCAGTGTTGCAGGAGGACCTGAACACCGCCTCGCACTCGACTAAAGAGCTGATAGAGAAGAGACAGATCTTGAATCCTGTTTTCATCCAAAAGATGAGTCAGACCTGGAAGTTTCCAACAAGAAGTAAGTCAAAAACCACTACCACCCGTAGCTTTTATTGTTTACTATCACGTAATTGTTAATGCAGACTAATGCGGTGTACCTTTTTGCAAAGTAGCAGTGAGATGTTCACCGAGCAACTGCTTCTCTACAGTCGCAATTAGTGGCTTTCTGAGTTTGCAGAGAAATAGTCATGTTACAAATCAGGCTGTGTCATGGTTGAACTTCAAAGTAATTATTACAATGTAACACTCACTGCGTGCTCTGGTCTAGATATGTGATGACTCTGTCAGCCTCTTCTTCCAAGCGCTTGTTGACGTGATGTAGATATTCTGGTACCTAAATATGAGTAATGTTTACATTTATTTAATCTTTTAATGTTAACTCATTTTCTGACTGAGTTTGCATGAATATATGTAACCTGATTACAATCAGTGGTTTGTGAAGTTAATGTACAAACATTGTGAAAAATATAATGGGTGTAATCTAATACAAATCAACTCTAAACTAAGATACATTTAGTCTGCTATTAGCTGAAACAATAATAATACTTAAGGAAAAACAACATTTGCACGGATACATCAGGGTCACATAATTCACCTCTCTCTCCTGCATCAGCCTCTGTCCCTCTGCAGCATAAAGTCGATTAGTTTCCTCCAGAAATCGCTGCTCAAAGGAGTCTTGATAAATCTGTTGGGGACCGACAGAACACAGTTTCATTAAAACTATTTGTCAGCAGGAAACTGACAGATCATCACAGCCCTGTGCAAGTGCTAATCTTAAACAACACAGCTGCCACAGCCATGCTTTTATTATGGTACGTGACAATGATGAAATCCTTCCAGATATAAACTTTAGCAGTGTATCATTTAAAGTGTGAATCATATGAAACGGTCCACAGTCAGTCACCTGCAGGTCAGACAGCATGCTCAGCAGGCTCCTCAGCAGACTGCGGTCTATCGCCTCCCCGTTGCGCTCCCTCTCTATGAGCAGCAGAATCCCATCGATGGTTTTACTCTGGACCTTCAAATCGCTGATTATGTAGAACCTGAACAGTTCCAGACCCATGTCCCTGCACACCAGAGCAGCTAGTTCAACACACACTTTAACAGAAATCAGCCTCGTACTAAAAAGAGTAATGACACTGATGACTCACCAGATTGATGGCAGCATTGAATTTTGTAAAACATAGGTACGGTCCAAAAACAAAAATATACTCCTAATCATGATCTGTGAAACAATGAGAAACATTCAACATGAGCAAACAGGAGTCACTCCCCTGGCCAAATGCTTTATAAGATCTTCAGGGGGTCTGAAGGGTTTTCTGGAGAAAACAACACTGACCTTGAAGTGGGTTATACATTTTATATAATCAATCTTAATTTAGACAATTAAGAGTTGTGGTGTTTAGGGTATTTAGAGATAAAAATGATGAAACCATTAGTGATCATACTGTTGTTTAATTCAGCTGGTTGTATCTGGTCATTTAGACCTTGTTTTTATTATTGTGTGTTTTGATGTGGTGAAGCTAAAGCATTTAAAACCATATAGATGAACATATTTTACCACCAAATTATTTGCCAAACACAACTCGTTACTGAACAGCGTGTATTTTAAAACGTAACGACAATATAAAGTGAACTAAAGAAATGCACACAACTGGAAACATTGCAGCGCTAAACAGAGAATTTATGTGTGAAACTTTGCCACTTACAAAATTCATTTGGATGTTTTATTAAGGACAAGGATTTATAACTTTATAACTGTTTTTATTTACACATAACAAATACTGCTCCATTAGTCAAAGTTAGAAAACTTACCATTTGTCTGCAGTGATCTTGCCAACACTTGTCAATTTTCTTGAGGAAAAGCACACTATCCAGGGCATCCGTAAGAACAAGGTTAAGGCAAATGTAACAAGAAATCAATCATAATATGAACAATGTTAAGATAAGGCCAGATACTTAATGGTGCAAAGGATATTCTCTGAATTGATCGATTTGTGCCTTGATGTGATCTTCACACACAGCCCTGAGCTGTTTGTAAAGCTTGGCTGAAATTTTATGAGAGCACAAGTTCTCAACGGCCTGAGGGGACAAAAGCACAGGTGTCGAATTAGTGTTTCGCTATCAGTGATGGGTGTAGATATGAATGAACGAGGAGCAGACGCCCACAGACCACACAGGGAGCCTCCTCTGAGAAATACCTGATAGAGCTCCTCTAGATTGTACTTGATGGAAGTGCTGTTCTGTATGGCCTCCACTGCATCCTTCAGCTTCTGCCACGTCTCCTGTGTGTAGTTCTCGGGCAACTTGGGCTTTTCTGTTTGCAAAACGAGAAACAAAACATTTTGACAACCACGTCAATCTTCTGCAGGCTCTTGGCGTATAACAGCGGTCCTCCCTGGGCCACCAGTGTCAGACGAGCTATTTTAAAACCACTGTGCGTGCGTGCGTGTTTCTATTTAAAGGTCATCTGAGTGATGAATCTGATGGACAAAAAGGCAAACATTTCATTTCAGGTTTGTAGAGCTGTGTCCAAAATTAACACATACTGAATGGTCAGAGATTCAGCATTTTGCTTTAAAACACAACATCTATCATGTAGACAGTGTATTAGACCAAGACAATTGTTTTATCTATTATTATTCAGAGTTAGAGTGTAACTTATCCTGACTAACTGTGTGTTATTAAGCATATATTATATAATATAATATATTGCTTGCTTGTGTTGCCAAAGCAACAGATACATATCCAAATATAAGGATTTGTGTTCTTCTTGTCTAGGAAATGTAATATTTATTATCCTGTTTGTAGTGTCAAAATAAAATATATACTTGTAATTATAATTGTATTACATTAATTACCAGACATATACACACTTACTTACTTACTCACAGCTAAAGGTTGTTGTCTGTTTATATACATCTATTAGTACATATGGAAAATTCTCTTTAAAGTTGTTAATAATTGTAATATTGTTTTTGTGAATATGTTCTCTTGTGTTGCACCTTTTTCTGCTTTTGTGAACTACCTAACAAGTTAATGTGACTAATGTGGGCTCAAAAACGATTGATCCTCTCCTAAACACATGTTTTACCAGATCAACTGTTTTGGATGCGGATCCTGATTCGTTAAAGTGATGAACAAGCAGCTGAAGGAGTCACTGACTCATAACTTCCTAATGCTTTGTCATGTAATGTGTCAGGTGTACACGCATTAGTTGGACCAGGTGAGCGGGCCGCGTGTCGCTACCTTTGAAGTTCTTGATGACTAGTTTCTTGGCGGCCCCGGGCTTGCTGTTGGAGAAGGTGCCGGAGCCCGCGGCTTTCGTCAGTCCGTTCGCATGGTGCCCGACGCCGCCGGCCAGGAACACGGCTTTGCTTTTGTTGTTGGAGCACGAAGCGGCCGCGGCGGCGGCGGCAGCAGCCTCCTCAGCCATTTTCACATCCAGTCCAATGAAATCCACCGAATCCTCGAACCGCAACTTCTTCTGGATGTGCAGCGGAGTGGGGGAGCCGGACGAGGAGGACGAGGAATTCAGGGGCTTTGGCGGCGAAGAGGAGATGGTGTCCGCGGAGTCTTCCCTCTCGGAGCCGTTTATTTTCCTCTTCTTGGGAGATGTGATGCTGCCGCTGTCGTTTTTGACATTAGTGGCCGCTTGTCTAGCCTCCTGCGTTGGCGGTGGTGGGGGATTAGGGGAAGATAAACCTGTTGGAAACATGAAAAAACGGGAATACTAATTCTTAGCAGCCAGCGTTAGAATCCCAAACTTCCAGGCTTGCCGGGGTGCTGAGCTCGGGCTCCGGGGGCTGGGATCCGTCGCAACGCGCTGAGGCTTCGCCGTTTGTCCCGAATAAAGCACAATAAATGTTGGAGTGTTCAGCCCCACTTGAAGCAAGCCTGTCTCTTTCTTGTTATTGCTGGCAGGAGAAGAAAGATGGTTGGCTATTGCTTCCTCTTTTTGCCTCGCTTGTCTCGCCGCGTTGCGGGGTCGTCCCGCCGGAGCCGTTGAGTCGAGCGGCCGCAAAAGCGACGGAATTACATGAGAAATGTGCCTGGAGCAAAAAAGTAAGTTTTCGTGAAAGTAAAACGCCCACCAGCGAATACGGGGGAAAATTAGCGCGTGAAAGCTAGTCCGTGACCCCACCGGAAGTACTTTACACAGAAGTACTTTTTACACAAGCGTGTTTTTTTATGTGACTTGGGTGTTGTACCGGTCACGAACGCAGGGTGGCGCCACTGGAACGTCTTTAATGAAACCACATTTTTAGGTAAATTCAAATGTAAACAAATATTATTTTAAGCACATATATAGAACAAAACTTGTTCACTGACAGTGTTTTACACAAATTTCAAGTAAAAACGAACACGCGTCCAGGCAGAAAAATGGATGTTCAGATGTTTTGGTGTTTACAATACTTATCAAGAGTTTACGGTAGTACTACAACAGAGGTCAACAAAAGTACTCGCCTAGGTAATAAAACTATACAAGACTGTGCTGCAAGGACCACCGTTTCCTAGGTAACAGTCGAACGCAAACCGCTCTGCCTTGTAACGTAAAATAAACTGTCGTAAAGTGACGCAACAACCGACCCTCCACTGCTTTACAGGCGTGGAAGAACTGAAGCTGACGCCAGAACTTGATAGATGAATTGTAATTGTTGTTTCCTTGTTTGCCTTTTCTGATCTGACGCACCCAGTGCTCAGAGATCTCGTCACTATTTGTGGAACGCGGTAGCGGTGACCAACGAGGATGTTTAAAAAGTACGTTCCTGCTTATTTTTTATGCTGTAGCATTAGCAAAGAGCAGCTAGTTGGCTAATGCTAACCGATTAGTTAGCAGTCGCGTCTTTAGGGTGGTCTTAATTTCAAGAATTTTTCAAACATATATGTTTAAAACCAGTGGTAAAGCCTTAGGTCAACCTCGTACCACATTACACGAAGCAGATTTACTGTATTTCAACGCATCAAACCAATACAATGTCCACTGAGACACAGTAATAACAAGATACTAAAAGTGTAATAACGTCTGCTTGCTCGTAATAGCTAAATGTACTTTGTGTCTTCAGTAAACCTAATAACTCACCAAACGCTTTGTTTAAATTTATAGATTCCTCGAACAACAAGCCGCTTTTTTGTTAAGTGGTCAATGTGAGGTTATTGTTTAATGTATTTCATTGTATTAAACAAAAACTATAATATTACAGGACTTCCATCTGGACTAACATTATCATTGTGCTTATGGAACATTTCCTATTATTAATGTAATAGATTGTTCATAATCTTAACTGACTTTTATTTAATAGGTTAAGAGCTCTCAGCTTTATCACATATTTTCTTTTCAGATTTGATGAAAAGGAGAATGTGTCGAACTGTATCCAGCTGAAAACATCAGTGATCAAAGGCATAAAAAATCAGCTGTTGGAACAGTTTCCGGACATCGAGTCATGGCTCAATCAGATAATGCCAAAAAAGGACCCTGTCAAAATAGTGAGATGGTACGATGTAGTATTTCATCATACACATATTATCTATTATCATATTGCTTTTTTTTTTCTGTCATTGTTAAGATTTCCGTTTGTTTCTTCTCCAGCCACGAACACATTGAAATCCTGACAGTGAATGGAGAATTACTTTTTTTCAGACAGAGAGAAGGACCATTTTATCCAACCCTCAGACTACTGCATAAATGTAAAACCTCCTAACTCCAAACTAGTTAATAGTTGCATTTGAATTTCATTAGTGTAATGACACTCTCTGGTTCACAGATCCCTTCATTCTCCCACACCAGCAAGTAGACAAAGGAGCCA